>NC_133314.1:22092103-22179988 GCF_012295235.1 Primulina huaijiensis
GAATGTTTTTCATTTGTTCCCTCTCTAGATCATTCTTTGGGCATTGACTCAAATTGAATTTATCGCCTTTCACAATGGGAGTTATACTTGGTGAACAATCTTTCATACGATATCTCTCTAAAACTTTGTTTATATAGGTTTCTTGAGACAGACATATAATACCTCGAATTCTGTCTCTATGTATCTTAATGCCAATGACATAAGATGCATCACCCATATCCTTCATATCAAAGTTTTTAGAGAGAAATTGTTTCACCTCATATAACAAACCCTTATCATTGGTTGCAAGTAATATATCATCCACATATAGAATAAGGAAACAAATCTTGCTCCCACTGACCTTCTGGTATATACATTGATCCATGAGGTTCTCAACGAATCCAAATGAAGAGATAACATCATGAAATTTTAAATACCATTGACGGGAAGCTTGTTTCAATCCATATATAGATTTCTTAAGCTTACAAACCAATTGCTCACCATTACTAGAGAAGAATCCTTCAGGTTGTTTCATATAAACCTCTTCCTCTAGTTCTCCATTGAGAAAAGCTGTTTTCACATCCATTTGTTGCAAATCTAAGTCAAAATGTGCAACTAATGCTAGAATGATACGGAGAGAATCTTTCTTAGATACAGGAGAAAAAGTCTCCTTATAATCGATTCCTTCCTGCTGAGTGAATCCTTTAGCAACGAGTCTTGCTTTATACCTTTCAATGTTGCCTAATGAATCTTTCTTTGTTTTGAAGACCCATTTACATCCAATGGCTTTTACACCATCAGGCAACTGAACAAGATCCCAGACTCCATTAACTGCCATAGAATTCATCTCTTCTTTCATAGCATTAAACCATAGTTTTGACTCATTACAACTCATGGCTTGTGAAAACGTTTCAGGATCATTTTCGGCTCCGATGTTAAAGTCCGATTCTTGTAAATACACAACATAATCACTAGAAATAGCTGATCTTCTTATTCTAGTAGATCTCCTTAGGTTGTTTGGTTGATCAACAATTTCTTGTTGTTCTTCATTAACAACTTGATCTACTGGATTTTCATCAGCGATTTGTGGAATATCAGTAATCGGTTGCCTAATACCCATTTGGTCTTAAGGGGTGTGAATAACGACCAATCTGTCATTTGAATAAGAGGGTTGTGCATTAATGTGATCATCATCAAAGACTATGTCATGATCACTCCCACTAATCAAGTCATTTTCAAGAAATTTTGCATTTCTTGATTCCACAATTCTAGTGTTGTGAGATGGACAATAGAATCTGTACCCTTTGGATTTTTCGGCATACCCAATGAAATATCCACTTACAGTTCTTGGGTCCAGTTTCTTTTCATGTGGGTTGTGGACTCTTATTTCAGAAGGACAACCCCAAATGCGTATATGTTGCAAACTCGGTTTCCAACCTTTAAATAACTCAAATGGCGTCTTTGGGACAGCCTTAGTTGGAACTCGATTTAATATATACACAGCTGTCTTGAGAGCTTCAGTCCACAAGGATTTAGGAAGTTTAGAGCTACTAAACATGCTCCTCACCATGTCCAATAATGTTCGATTTCTCCTCTCAGCTATGCCATTTTGGTCCGGAGAATCATGCATAGTATATTGGGCAACAATCCCATGTTCTTGGAGAAATTTCGCAAACGGACCAGGTGCCTGTCCATTCTCAGTGTATCAACCGTAATATTCTCCACCTCGATCTGTTCTCACAATCTTAATATGTTTTCTACATTGCTTCTCCACTTCAGCCTTAAAAACCTTAAAGGCTTTAAGTGCTTCGTTTTTGTTATGAAGCATGTAGATATACATGTATCGTGAGTAATTATCAATGAAGGAGATGAAGTATTTCGGACTTTGCATGTCCATATCTGGACAACAAATATCTGAATGTATGATTTCTAATATTTCTGTACTCCTCTTGGCACCCTTTTTAGATTTATTGGTCTGCTTTCCCTTAATACAGTCCAAACAAATCTCAAAATCAGTAAAATCTAAAGTACTGAGTACTCCATCATTTACTAATCTTTTAATTCTCTCTATGGTGATGTGTCCCAATCTCCGATGCCACAATATAGAGGAATCTTCATTTATAACACATCTTTTAATACCTCCCTGAACATGCATAGTGGTGTTATTATTTTGTAAAGAAATAGAAAAAAGACCATCAATCATTGTACCATTTCCAATAAGATTTGATTTATAAAACAAATTTATTGATTTATTCAAAAACTGAAATGAATAACCAAGGGGTACAAGTTTTGAAACTGAAATTAAATTCCTAGAAAAACTAGGAACATAAAATGTCTTTTCCAATTTTAAAATAAAACCACTATCCAATATAAGGCAGCAAGTCCCAATAGCCTCCACATGCGAAGACATCTTGTTTCCTGAATAGATGCTCCGCTCATTTTCTATTGGCTTCCTTAGGTTTTGCATACCCTGCAAGGTATTTGTAACATGGATTGTAGAACCAGAATCAATCCACCATGTGTTATAAATCATATCAACCATATTAGATTCATAACAGACAAATGAAGTAGGAATACCTTTCTTTTCAAGCCAGTCCTTAAATTTATTGCAATCCTTCTTCATGTGTCCCGTCTTTTTACAGAAGAAACACTTAGATTCTTTCTTAATGTCAGGTTGGGTTGGAATTATTCCTTTCCCTTTTCCTTTGACTTTGGCTTGCTTCTTGTACTTTCCTTGTGTAGTCATAAATACATTATCACTAGTTTCCATCAACAGCCTTCCTTCCTCTTGAACACACATGGTCATTAATTCATTAATTGACCATTTATCCTTATGTGTGTTGTAAGAAATTTTGAAGGGTCCATATTGCTGTGGAAGAGTGCATAAAATGTAGTGCACAAGAAAAGTTTCAGACATTTCCACTTCAAGTGTCTTTAGCCGAGCCGCTATATCCCGCATCTTCATGATGTGCTCTCGCACACCTCTCACACTGGTGAGCCTTAATGAAGAGAATTCCATAATTAGGGTGCTTGCAAGTGCCTTATCTGAAGACTGAAATTGTTCATCAATAGCCTTCAGTAATTCTTTGACATTATTATGCTGGTCGACAGAACCACGCATACCAGCAGAGATTTTGGTCTTTATGAACATTACGCAGAGTCGATTAGATCGCTCCCATTTTTCATAAAGATCAACATCATCCGGAATGCTGTTTTCAGTAATAGCAGATGGTTCGTCTTTCCGTATAGCATAATCAATATCCATCCACCCTAATTGAAGAAGAATTCTTTCTTTCCATATTTTATAGTTGTCGCCCTTTAGTTCGGGAATGTCACATTTCATATCAGAAAAACTCGCAGGTTGCATAACTGCACAAAATATAATATGCTTAAAATTTTGAGACAATATCATGTTTTACCAATGTAATTCATGTTTTAAAAATCCAGTGACATAAAATTTGCCTGTGGACTAAAATTTTAATTCAATAAGATTTTTCTGTAACTTTATGATAAAACTATCAAAATGTATTTTCCTTAATTCCTGTGGGTAAATTAAGAAAAATATAATTTAATATTTTAACCTAATTAGTTATATAAATATAATAAAAATCCATGTGGGGTAAATTTTATTATGTTTATATAATTAATTACAATTGATGTCCATTATGTGATCCAAATCCACTTAATGCATAATTTTTCATAATTAAGGATGCTGTGGCTATTCCTCAATTATTTAAAATTATACGGTTCACTGGACAAAATTTTGGCTTTACTTAATGCTTTATATAATAATTATTTCGCAATCAACACTTTCCAAGAGTGCTCCCAGGAAAGATAGGTAGTGCTAAGGCCCTTTAAATACCTAACTCCTAGACAGAGCAACGTTCCTCAGGGAGACCAGTGGCTAGTCAAGGCAGTTTAAACCGATCTATGAAGAACTCCCTCAGATCATGTTTTCTTACGTCACCTTATAATTATTATTCTACTTAATTATCCACATTTATGTGAATCTTTATAAGCCAAAATTTTTCATTAAAAAACTTTATATTCACATTTTTACTTAATATGAACAAATACGTTCCTCATCAGTTTTTCTCTTCAATTAGAGTAGTGATAAAGTGAGGATCACAAAAATGTGGGCTCCTCATCAGTTTTTCTCTTTTATCAGAGTAATGATAAAGCGAGGATTATTTGTTCATTTGTGAATATCTGAAATAAAATATTTTATTTTATAATACCATATTTACTTAATATGTTCATTTCAAATTATAAAAAACTTAATATAATTTAATATGAACACAATGTGAATATTGATGTACCAATTATTTTTTAATACAATTTGCATTTTAAATTTCAAAATTAAATGCAACCATAATATTAAATTGCATGTACACATCAAACACTAATCCATAATATTTGACATTTTATATAACATGCAAAAATAATTTCTAAACATGTATTAGAAATTACGTCAAATTTGAAATTATTTTAATGTGTACAAATTATTTGACCAAATGCTATATGAATACAGAATTATACAAATAACTTAATAACACATTAATTTTATTTATTTATTTATTATTATTATTATTATTATTATTTTTTAAAATAATAATAATTATTATTATTGTTAATGTTGCGGGACCAACCAATTTGATTTCAAATCAATTATTTTCTCGACAAAGCCTGAAAGAATGAAAATTAACATATGGGTCTTGTTTTGTAATAATTCCATGCACGAAATTATTGATTTCATATAGCTTCAATTCCATTACAGATAATCACAAGCATCGAAGTCTTCTTTGTCTTCCGAAGAATTTCTCAAAATTTGCTCTCAAAAAAATTTTCTCTTTTAATTTTCAAATTCAAAAACTTTATACAATTTACAAGATCTCATCCGAGAACTTCGAAGTGCAACGTGAAGAAATTTTCCGAAGAAATTTTCAGGTACGTAAACTTTCTTAAAATCCATATCCAAACTTCAAGCTTTTTACGCAAATAAAAAAAATTTCAAGGCAGAGGTATCACTGCTCTGATACCAAATGTTAGAATTTTTCTCAAATTATGTTTCTTCGTATATACATAAACATGATATAATATGCGGAAGAGGATCGAGAATTACCTCTGGCCATTGAAAATTTGTTGAAGCTTTCTGATTTCTTTTCGATTGAAGCCTTCTAAACACTCCAATACTCCTTTAGATGGTGTATTTGTTGTATGAGATTGTGTGTTTAGGGATCTCAATGCCTTCGGTATTTATAGGCACACTCATACCATCACCGAGTGTTTTTGGGAGCTCGAGATTCAAACCAAATTTGTATACGCATCTCAATTATTATTTTTTTTAAAAAAAATTTGAGGCTGCCGTGTACAAATTTTTTCAACACGTTTATTTTACGGCTACGGGTCACAATTTTCTTACACAGATCTGTTAACTCATTCTCGCTCTTGAATTATAACTTGTCTTATCTCTAGTTTTATACAAACGAAGAATCATCATTCTCACAATCATCCCCAATATCATGAGATAGAAATCATGCCCTCTGTCACATCAGATCACTCAAAACAAATATATGAGAACCAAAAAAAATTAAATAACATTGTATTACCTATAAATGAGATATTTCGACTTTTGGAGATTGAAGGCGAAAGACGAGGACACTTACTCCTTCGAATTTTATAAATTAATGTTGTAAACACTAAAAAACCTCTGCAACGTTGTTGTTGTTAAGAATGAAGCAGTATAATTGAAATATGTGAAAAAAACCTGAAGCGGAGCTGGGAGTGTTAAATAATATATTGGACTAGAATGAATCAAACTAGAAATTGTACTAGTATACCCCACCTATTCATAAGGCTAGTTTAATGTGTGGGCTAGAATGAATGAAATCCAAAAGTTTTTGAGATTGGGTTTTAGTCTAAGTGATCTCACCCACTTTCTCTCTGTGGTTCAAGTTCGAGCCATCCCCACCGCATAGTTTAGGAAATATCAAAAAAAATTGAAATCCAAAAGTTTTTGTTTTTGTATATACATTATCATTATAATCATTTTGGGACATGTTCTTCAAGGGTGGGATAACATCTCTACACCCGCACTCAATTTGTTATAGAGATTTGAAAAATATCCTTGAATCCACACCTGACAATGCGTCCTCAAATTTGTCATGTTTCGGGTTTTTCCAGCAGAAAATTATCTTCCCAAAGCTTCATCTATAATTGCACCACTATTCAAAATAAAAGAGAACTTGATGTCAGCTCGACTGATATCAAGTCTAAAAATTAAGTTTGGTTTACGAGTCAGTGTTGATTAATATCATTTTCAATAATAAGTCGATTTTATAACGTATTTCATGGAACGCAGGGTGTGGTGGTTTCGACGGGCTGGGCCTCTCAAAGCCCAGACCATGTGGAGACTGAAGATAATTCAATAGCATCTCTTGGGCTTGACAGTCGAATTTCAACTCTTGAAAAAATTAGATTTAGCCCAATAAATATTTATGTCAGTGGGCTGTTTTTCTCAATCAACAGAATTGACCGTAAGAATCCACATTTTAACTGGGGAAGAGCCTTTCGGGTTTAAGCTGTTTGTATATTTTCCCAGTTTCATTGTGATGCGACATTTTCCCTGAATGCTTTGGTGTTGATTTTACTAGGAAATTTAAGGTATTTTTAGGATAAGTGTGCGGTTCTTAAATTAATGTTCTTCAATCTCCTCTTACAACGCTGGTAAATCTCCTTTCAAAGTTGGAACCCAAGTGAGTCTGCTATGCGCGGTAAATGAACCTGTAAATTTTGTGTTTGGATTTGGATGAATATATGCAGCAGCCTTTTTTTTTTAATGAAATATTATGTATATAAGGATCTGTGGGTTAGATTAATGGATTTAAAATCAATTTTTTATTTTATCCAGTCCACAATCTTATTTAGAGCTTCCGGCTCTGGCCTATTTTCGGGTTTAAGTAAGCCATCTCCGGCCTTCCTCTTGTGTTCATTGCTTTAGTCTGGAGGGTTTAAGCAATTTTTTAGTATCAATAGCTCAAGTGACGGTTGAAATTGTCTTAAAAGCTGTTTTTTTTCTTCCAGAGTTTCAATCAAGCTAGGTTTAGAAACAATGTCGGTCATGCTCGTCACTAGCGTGGGAGAGATCGTTGTAGACTTGTTCGTGGATCGATGTCCCTTAACTTGTAAAAACTTTATCAAGCTATGCAAGTAAGTGCTTTCTATTGAATTTCTTCTTCAGTTTAAGTTCTGCCTGTGTTTCAATCACGAAGTATGGCATTTTTAGCTCTGTCAACTGTTTGACTTTACCCTACTGGCTACTAGGAATAAACATTCATGACGTTCACTTTTGTTGAAATTCTATTGAATTGTTAACAGTTTTGTGTTACGGTGGTTGATTCTGAAACTTGACTTAGGAACTAAGCTGACATTCTGTATGTATGTTTCGACATATAGCTTTTTTTTTATCTATCCGAAAGAATGTAATTGGCTCGCCTGCCGTATATGTATCTGTTTGATGAAAAAATATCAAAAAGTTGATTCCTGGGAAATACCCCTCGGGAATGTCATTGAAAATTTTCTCTCTGTGGAAAATTGTTTAGATTCCTTACAATATAAAGAAATTATTTATTCCAAATGGTTTTGATTAAATTTGACGCTGTTTCTTCGTATCTAATGCAGAATCAAGTATTATAATGGCTGCCTCTTTCACACGGTACAGAAAGATTTTACTGCACAGACAGGTGATCCTACTGGCACAGGGTCTGGTGGGGATTCTGTGTACAAGTAAGATAAAATTCATACAGATACACATATTTTGCATTGCATCAGCGTTTACTCTTTGTCTTCAAACAGATGGCTAAGTCCGTATCTGTTGTCATAATCTCACTTGGTTATTCTGGTGAATTTTGTAGACTGGTCGGTCTTAAGCTTGTTAGCATCTAACTTTTCATCTTTGCAGTTGTTGATGGTTCAATTTGACTTGTTATTCTTGATCTCCTTATCCTGTGATTTCAGATTCTTATATGGTGATCAAGCTCGCTTTTTTGGTGATGAAATTCACTTGGATGTCAAACACTCTAAGATTGGTACTGTAGCCATGGCTAGTGCTGGGGAGAATCTGAATGCTTCTCAGGTATGATTTCCTTGTCATATTTTCTGGCTAACAATTTCAAGCTTGCTGCACTACCAGCTCCTCGCAATTCTAATATGCTTGTCTTAACTCATTCTATCTGTTCTGTAATTTCCAGTTCTATATCACGCTCCGTGATGATCTTGATTACTTGGACGGCAAGCATACCGTGAGTTTTTTCATGATCATGTTTTATAAAATTTCATTAATCTATACTATTTTTCAGATGTATTTCTCTTTCCATTAATGTCAACTGATGCATTCCCCTCCCCCCCAAAAAAAGAAATAAAAATAAGATAAAAAATAAGGAAAAAAAGAACAAGGAACAGAAATCAAGCATGCAAATGGTGAAAAAATTTTGTAAGTTATGAATCTGTATTCATTTTCATACAGTTTCTCCGTAATTTTTTTATCATGCTTAGAAAACAAAAAATGGAATTATTTTTCTGGTATAACACAATTGACAAGGAACTAAAAGACCTGTCTCTTTTTTTGCTTGCTAAGATATTAAAATCATTTTAGGTGAAACAATGAAATGTTTTCCTCAAAAGTATGTGCACTCTCAGAAAAAGGAAAAAAATGAAGATGAAAAGGTTTTATCTATGTGATTCTGATGAAACGTCAAGCATTAACCATATATTTTCTCGTCAAGGACTAGACAGATGGGCAATTAAAATGCTTTAATGACTACACCTCACGATGAACAACAGCTTCAACTGAGAATCCCTGGTTTAATTTGTGTCAATGAAAGGTGTTTGGGGAGGTTGCCGAAGGGCTCGACACGCTTACGAGAATAAATGAAGCCTATGTAGATGAGAAGAACAAACCCTATAAAAATATCAGGTTGAAATTTTTCCCGTTGATTGCTGTTGATTTCTCTTTTCTTATGCGATAGTTTTTTGTTTGTTACTCAAATATCTCTTTACCACTGTGTTGACAATTCTGCAGAATCAAACACACATACATATTGGACGATCCTTTTGATGATCCTTCCCAACTAGCTGAGTTGATTCCAGATGCTTCACCAGAAGGAAAGCCAAAAGATGAAGTAATCAAATGTTATATAATTTTATGCATGTAAATTTTTTGAGTGTTGTTTGTTGATCATCATATATGTTTTCAACACCTATCGTAGATTTTTGTTTATGGAATGTTCCGCGAGTCATCAAAGAATTATACAGAACAATGATGAATTTCAGTTTGTTGATCAAAAGATTTGATAGGTACCTTGAAATCATTTTTCAACATCTAGGAAACAATTTAGTTTCTATTCAATATAGGCCTGGTCGGTCTTGTTTTTCTTCTCCGGATTTCAGATGCATGCCTGTATGTGCTTATTTATTCATTTATTTTTAACTCGTGGGATACTTTTCATCTTACCTTGATTTTGATTTGACAGGTTCTCTACCATGCGTGTGCAAAAGTTTGAGTTTGACTCACATATACTTTTTCTAAAATCATATAGTAGTATGAGTACCCTGGGATACTATTTTTCCCTCATGTAACTGGAAAAATAAGTTATATTCAAGGACAGTTCTGACAAATGACAGCTGGTTTGTGAACGAGCAAATCTCATAAGTCATTCATCGCGAGGTTATAAAATTTTATTTTTCATCAAAATAAAAAATAGGAGTATGTATTTTGACTTTTACTTCGCATTTATCGTACCTTTTTCATTTTTCCAAAAGACAATTTTGCGCTACTTAACTACATGAATTCAAGTTTAGATTATGTTCAAATTTCAGGTCATGATTTTTTTTTTCCATATTTTCTGTCGTCAGTCATTTTATGGAATATGGATGCAATGGATCAATTGTTTAATTTTAGTATCAATTTGATAACACGTTGAACTGTTTTCTAATTGCACTTTACGTTAGGTTGATGATGATGTACGACTGGAAGATGATTGGATTCCTATTGACGAGCAACTTGATGCAGAGCAGCTTGAGGAGATGATACGTGCAAAGACTGCTCATTCCAGTGCAGTCGTACTCGAAACTGTGAGTTTTTTTGAATCCATTTTTTATATAGTTAATATTCCACTGAAAACGAAACATATTTGGATACAGTAGTAGGTCTGCACAACTAAAATTAACTCACAGCGTAATCTGGCTAATATGTGTCGTAGATTGGGGACATTCCCGAGGCTGAGATTAAGCCACCTGATAATGTGCTGTTTGTATGCAAGCTAAATCCTGTAACCGAAGTAAGTGACTGCTAAATACTTTTCTGTTACGTTCACAGAGATTATTGTGGGTGACATGAACTTCCTCTTCATATGTGTTGTTTACACTTTGTAATTTTCATGATTCTTTAACATCTAGGATGAGGACTTGAACACTATATTTTCACGTTTTGGAGTTGTAACATCGTGAGTTACTCAGTTCATTTCCTTTTTTTAACCTTTTACTGTTTTGTTCTTTCCATACGTTTTCATTGCTTTCATTGTTTGCAGTGCTGAAATTATCCGGGATCATAAAACTGGGGATAGTTTGTGCTATGCTTTTATAGGTAGAGTATGCTCTTCCCATAATGATGATTTAAATGCACGATTGTTGCCTCGTTTTTCGACCAATTATTTTATTCTTTTTTTAATTATTTTTGGCAACTGTTAATATATTACATCGAGTGTCATATACTCGCATCAACTTCTGAACTCCAGTTTCAGGCACCATTTCAAAATTATTTTTAAATGTACTGTAAATCCCTAGTTAAAATGGCAACTTCTAATCTTTAGCGTTATTAAATTTTAATTTTAAAATTTTGAATATGATTGAAAATTAAAATATGGACGAATTACAGATACTAGAAATGATATGATGATAGAGAGATTGGAGTTGATTTCAGAAGTATATGAGAAGAAACAGCTATTGAACCCAAATATTTCAGACAAACGGAGTTGTATTTTTTCATCTCTTTTGTTTTTTTAAAGTCCTTGATAATCTGTGAGGCGAGGACTTTATATCCCTTACTTCTACCACTTTAAGGATGAATCACGACTTTCATTAAGTTATTTGTACCTATGATGATTTATCATTTAAATCACTACTTCTTTCTTATATTTTTTGGTGGCAGAATTTGAGGATAAGGATGCTTGTGAGCAAGCATATTTTAAGGTATATTGATCTTCCCGGTTATATTTTGCTGTAATGGTTAATTTTTGTTTTCATGTAGAATCACTTTAATTTTTTCTGTCATTTCCTCTCTTTTCCCCCCCTACTTGTAAGATAAGCTGATTAGCAGATATAACACATATACTGAAAAATAAGTTTGATATCCTACATCGAAGTGCCTTTAAGTACCAGGCATTAAGTTTACAGTGTCATAAAATGCAGTCTGATAATTAATAGATTGCTCGGTATCTGTGCAATTGATTCTATTGTTTTGAATCATGTAACATGAGTAAGGATTCGAGGACATTGATAAAACATGAAACTTATACTAAATACGATAAATTTTAAAAATTATGAAATGGTATGATGTACGGCTATTTTATAAAAAGTGTGTGTGTGTGTGTGTAATGTTTGATATATTTATATATTTATATTATATATATAATATGCGTGTGTATACATAAAAAAAACCATCGGATCCTCCCCTGTCATATCATAATCTTAAAAATTTTCATGTCCTGTATTCGTATTGTGTTGTATTTATATAATTGGACCCATAACCGTGCAACATAGCATATGTTCATAAAGCATCTGTCAATCGTTCATGTATGAAAAGTATTCGACATGATACGGCCTGATTTCTGATAATTTAAGGAGTATTTAGATAACTTGCTAACATATGAATTATTACCTCTAATTTTTACTTAAAATTCCCCTAAATACTTCACAATCTAGGCTTTAGCAAGGCTGTCTCCTTTTAAATTGCAGATGGACAATGCTTTGATTGACGATAGAAGGATTCATGTTGATTTTAGTCAAAGTGTTGCAAAGCTATGGGCCCAGTCTAGGCACAAAGGTCTNATTATTTTTTTTAAAAAAAATTTGAGGCTGCCGTGTACAAATTTTTTCAACACGTTTATTTTACGGCTACGGGTCACAATTTTCTTACACAGATCTGTTAACTCATTCTCGCTCTTGAATTATAACTTGTCTTATCTCTAGTTTTATACAAACGAAGAATCATCATTCTCACAATCATCCCCAATATCATGAGATAGAAATCATGCCCTCTGTCACATCAGATCACTCAAAACAAATATATGAGAACCAAAAAAAATTAAATAACATTGTATTACCTATAAATGAGATATTTCGACTTTTGGAGATTGAAGGCGAAAGACGAGGACACTTACTCCTTCGAATTTTATAAATTAATGTTGTAAACACTAAAAAACCTCTGCAACGTTGTTGTTGTTAAGAATGAAGCAGTATAATTGAAATATGTGAAAAAAACCTGAAGCGGAGCTGGGAGTGTTAAATAATATATTGGACTAGAATGAATCAAACTAGAAATTGTACTAGTATACCCCACCTATTCATAAGGCTAGTTTAATGTGTGGGCTAGAATGAATGAAATCCAAAAGTTTTTGAGATTGGGTTTTAGTCTAAGTGATCTCACCCACTTTCTCTCTGTAAGTGGTTCAAGTTCGAGCCATCCCCACCGCATAGTTTAGGAAATATCAAAAAAAATTGAAATCCAAAAGTTTTTGTTTTTGTATATACATTATCATTATAATCATTTTGGGACATGTTCTTCAAGGGTGGGATAACATCTCTACACCCGCACTCAATTTGTTATAGAGATTTGAAAAATATCCTTGAATCCACACCTGACAATGCGTCCTCAAATTTGTCATGTTTCGGGTTTTTCCAGCAGAAAATTATCTTCCCAAAGCTTCATCTATAATTGCACCACTATTCAAAATAAAAGAGAACTTGATGTCAGCTCGACTGATATCAAGTCTAAAAATTAAGTTTGGTTTACGAGTCAGTGTTGATTAATATCATTTTCAATAATAAGTCGATTTTATAACGTATTTCATGGAACGCAGGGTGTGGTGGTTTCGACGGGCTGGGCCTCTCAAAGCCCAGACCATGTGGAGACTGAAGATAATTCAATAGCATCTCTTGGGCTTGACAGTCGAATTTCAACTCTTGAAAAAATTAGATTTAGCCCAATAAATATTTATGTCAGTGGGCTGTTTTTCTCAATCAACAGAATTGACCGTAAGAATCCACATTTTAACTGGGGAAGAGCCTTTCGGGTTTAAGCTGTTTGTATATTTTCCCAGTTTCATTGTGATGCGACATTTTCCCTGAATGCTTTGGTGTTGATTTTACTAGGAAATTTAAGGTATTTTTAGGATAAGTGTGCGGTTCTTAAATTAATGTTCTTCAATCTCCTCTTACAACGCTGGTAAATCTCCTTTCAAAGTTGGAACCCAAGTGAGTCTGCTATGCGCGGTAAATGAACCTGTAAATTTTGTGTTTGGATTTGGATGAATATATGCAGCAGCCTTTTTTTTTTAATGAAATATTATGTATATAAGGATCTGTGGGTTAGATTAATGGATTTAAAATCAATTTTTTATTTTATCCAGTCCACAATCTTATTTAGAGCTTCCGGCTCTGGCCTATTTTCGGGTTTAAGTAAGCCATCTCCGGCCTTCCTCTTGTGTTCATTGCTTTAGTCTGGAGGGTTTAAGCAATTTTTTAGTATCAATAGCTCAAGTGACGGTTGAAATTGTCTTAAAAGCTGTTTTTTTTCTTCCAGAGTTTCAATCAAGCTAGGTTTAGAAACAATGTCGGTCATGCTCGTCACTAGCGTGGGAGAGATCGTTGTAGACTTGTTCGTGGATCGATGTCCCTTAACTTGTAAAAACTTTATCAAGCTATGCAAGTAAGTGCTTTCTATTGAATTTCTTCTTCAGTTTAAGTTCTGCCTGTGTTTCAATCACGAAGTATGGCATTTTTAGCTCTGTCAACTGTTTGACTTTACCCTACTGGCTACTAGGAATAAACATTCATGACGTTCACTTTTGTTGAAATTCTATTGAATTGTTAACAGTTTTGTGTTACGGTGGTTGATTCTGAAACTTGACTTAGGAACTAAGCTGACATTCTGTATGTATGTTTCGACATATAGCTTTTTTTTTATCTATCCGAAAGAATGTAATTGGCTCGCCTGCCGTATATGTATCTGTTTGATGAAAAAATATCAAAAAGTTGATTCCTGGGAAATACCCCTCGGGAATGTCATTGAAAATTTTCTCTCTGTGGAAAATTGTTTAGATTCCTTACAATATAAAGAAATTATTTATTCCAAATGGTTTTGATTAAATTTGACGCTGTTTCTTCGTATCTAATGCAGAATCAAGTATTATAATGGCTGCCTCTTTCACACGGTACAGAAAGATTTTACTGCACAGACAGGTGATCCTACTGGCACAGGGTCTGGTGGGGATTCTGTGTACAAGTAAGATAAAATTCATACAGATACACATATTTTGCATTGCATCAGCGTTTACTCTTTGTCTTCAAACAGATGGCTAAGTCCGTATCTGTTGTCATAATCTCACTTGGTTATTCTGGTGAATTTTGTAGACTGGTCGGTCTTAAGCTTGTTAGCATCTAACTTTTCATCTTTGCAGTTGTTGATGGTTCAATTTGACTTGTTATTCTTGATCTCCTTATCCTGTGATTTCAGATTCTTATATGGTGATCAAGCTCGCTTTTTTGGTGATGAAATTCACTTGGATGTCAAACACTCTAAGATTGGTACTGTAGCCATGGCTAGTGCTGGGGAGAATCTGAATGCTTCTCAGGTATGATTTCCTTGTCATATTTTCTGGCTAACAATTTCAAGCTTGCTGCACTACCAGCTCCTCGCAATTCTAATATGCTTGTCTTAACTCATTCTATCTGTTCTGTAATTTCCAGTTCTATATCACGCTCCGTGATGATCTTGATTACTTGGACGGCAAGCATACCGTGAGTTTTTTCATGATCATGTTTTATAAAATTTCATTAATCTATACTATTTTTCAGATGTATTTCTCTTTCCATTAATGTCAACTGATGCATTCCCCTCCCCCCCAAAAAAAGAAATAAAAATAAGATAAAAAATAAGGAAAAAAAGAACAAGGAACAGAAATCAAGCATGCAAATGGTGAAAAAATTTTGTAAGTTATGAATCTGTATTCATTTTCATACAGTTTCTCCGTAATTTTTTTATCATGCTTAGAAAACAAAAAATGGAATTATTTTTCTGGTATAACACAATTGACAAGGAACTAAAAGACCTGTCTCTTTTTTTGCTTGCTAAGATATTAAAATCATTTTAGGTGAAACAATGAAATGTTTTCCTCAAAAGTATGTGCACTCTCAGAAAAAGGAAAAAAATGAAGATGAAAAGGTTTTATCTATGTGATTCTGATGAAACGTCAAGCATTAACCATATATTTTCTCGTCAAGGACTAGACAGATGGGCAATTAAAATGCTTTAATGACTACACCTCACGATGAACAACAGCTTCAACTGAGAATCCCTGGTTTAATTTGTGTCAATGAAAGGTGTTTGGGGAGGTTGCCGAAGGGCTCGACACGCTTACGAGAATAAATGAAGCCTATGTAGATGAGAAGAACAAACCCTATAAAAATATCAGGTTGAAATTTTTCCCGTTGATTGCTGTTGATTTCTCTTTTCTTATGCGATAGTTTTTTGTTTGTTACTCAAATATCTCTTTACCACTGTGTTGACAATTCTGCAGAATCAAACACACATACATATTGGACGATCCTTTTGATGATCCTTCCCAACTAGCTGAGTTGATTCCAGATGCTTCACCAGAAGGAAAGCCAAAAGATGAAGTAATCAAATGTTATATAATTTTATGCATGTAAATTTTTTGAGTGTTGTTTGTTGATCATCATATATGTTTTCAACACCTATCGTAGATTTTTGTTTATGGAATGTTCCGCGAGTCATCAAAGAATTATACAGAACAATGATGAATTTCAGTTTGTTGATCAAAAGATTTGATAGGTACCTTGAAATCATTTTTCAACATCTAGGAAACAATTTAGTTTCTATTCAATATAGGCCTGGTCGGTCTTGTTTTTCTTCTCCGGATTTCAGATGCATGCCTGTATGTGCTTATTTATTCATTTATTTTTAACTCGTGGGATACTTTTCATCTTACCTTGATTTTGATTTGACAGGTTCTCTACCATGCGTGTGCAAAAGTTTGAGTTTGACTCACATATACTTTTTCTAAAATCATATAGTAGTATGAGTACCCTGGGATACTATTTTTCCCTCATGTAACTGGAAAAATAAGTTATATTCAAGGACAGTTCTGACAAATGACAGCTGGTTTGTGAACGAGCAAATCTCATAAGTCATTCATCGCGAGGTTATAAAATTTTATTTTTCATCAAAATAAAAAATAGGAGTATGTATTTTGACTTTTACTTCGCATTTATCGTACCTTTTTCATTTTTCCAAAAGACAATTTTGCGCTACTTAACTACATGAATTCAAGTTTAGATTATGTTCAAATTTCAGGTCATGATTTTTTTTTTCCATATTTTCTGTCGTCAGTCATTTTATGGAATATGGATGCAATGGATCAATTGTTTAATTTTAGTATCAATTTGATAACACGTTGAACTGTTTTCTAATTGCACTTTACGTTAGGTTGATGATGATGTACGACTGGAAGATGATTGGATTCCTATTGACGAGCAACTTGATGCAGAGCAGCTTGAGGAGATGATACGTGCAAAGACTGCTCATTCCAGTGCAGTCGTACTCGAAACTGTGAGTTTTTTTGAATCCATTTTTTATATAGTTAATATTCCACTGAAAACGAAACATATTTGGATACAGTAGTAGGTCTGCACAACTAAAATTAACTCACAGCGTAATCTGGCTAATATGTGTCGTAGATTGGGGACATTCCCGAGGCTGAGATTAAGCCACCTGATAATGTGCTGTTTGTATGCAAGCTAAATCCTGTAACCGAAGTAAGTGACTGCTAAATACTTTTCTGTTACGTTCACAGAGATTATTGTGGGTGACATGAACTTCCTCTTCATATGTGTTGTTTACACTTTGTAATTTTCATGATTCTTTAACATCTAGGATGAGGACTTGAACACTATATTTTCACGTTTTGGAGTTGTAACATCGTGAGTTACTCAGTTCATTTCCTTTTTTTAACCTTTTACTGTTTTGTTCTTTCCATACGTTTTCATTGCTTTCATTGTTTGCAGTGCTGAAATTATCCGGGATCATAAAACTGGGGATAGTTTGTGCTATGCTTTTATAGGTAGAGTATGCTCTTCCCATAATGATGATTTAAATGCACGATTGTTGCCTCGTTTTTCGACCAATTATTTTATTCTTTTTTTAATTATTTTTGGCAACTGTTAATATATTACATCGAGTGTCATATACTCGCATCAACTTCTGAACTCCAGTTTCAGGCACCATTTCAAAATTATTTTTAAATGTACTGTAAATCCCTAGTTAAAATGGCAACTTCTAATCTTTAGCGTTATTAAATTTTAATTTTAAAATTTTGAATATGATTGAAAATTAAAATATGGACGAATTACAGATACTAGAAATGATATGATGATAGAGAGATTGGAGTTGATTTCAGAAGTATATGAGAAGAAACAGCTATTGAACCCAAATATTTCAGACAAACGGAGTTGTATTTTTTCATCTCTTTTGTTTTTTTAAAGTCCTTGATAATCTGTGAGGCGAGGACTTTATATCCCTTACTTCTACCACTTTAAGGATGAATCACGACTTTCATTAAGTTATTTGTACCTATGATGATTTATCATTTAAATCACTACTTCTTTCTTATATTTTTTGGTGGCAGAATTTGAGGATAAGGATGCTTGTGAGCAAGCATATTTTAAGGTATATTGATCTTCCCGGTTATATTTTGCTGTAATGGTTAATTTTTGTTTTCATGTAGAATCACTTTAATTTTTTCTGTCATTTCCTCTCTTTTCCCCCCCTACTTGTAAGATAAGCTGATTAGCAGATATAACACATATACTGAAAAATAAGTTTGATATCCTACATCGAAGTGCCTTTAAGTACCAGGCATTAAGTTTACAGTGTCATAAAATGCAGTCTGATAATTAATAGATTGCTCGGTATCTGTGCAATTGATTCTATTGTTTTGAATCATGTAACATGAGTAAGGATTCGAGGACATTGATAAAACATGAAACTTATACTAAATACGATAAATTTTAAAAATTATGAAATGGTATGATGTACGGCTATTTTATAAAAAGTGTGTGTGTGTGTGTGTAATGTTTGATATATTTATATATTTATATTATATATATAATATGCGTGTGTATACATAAAAAAAACCATCGGATCCTCCCCTGTCATATCATAATCTTAAAAATTTTCATGTCCTGTATTCGTATTGTGTTGTATTTATATAATTGGACCCATAACCGTGCAACATAGCATATGTTCATAAAGCATCTGTCAATCGTTCATGTATGAAAAGTATTCGACATGATACGGCCTGATTTCTGATAATTTAAGGAGTATTTAGATAACTTGCTAACATATGAATTATTACCTCTAATTTTTACTTAAAATTCCCCTAAATACTTCACAATCTAGGCTTTAGCAAGGCTGTCTCCTTTTAAATTGCAGATGGACAATGCTTTGATTGACGATAGAAGGATTCATGTTGATTTTAGTCAAAGTGTTGCAAAGCTATGGGCCCAGTCTAGGCACAAAGGTCTGACGGGCGGAGGTAAGCATTTTCTAGGAAATGTAATTTGTTACTTAGTTACCTTTCCGAGCATGTGATGTCAAATTGCGTGAGCATAAATCACCTTGGCATATATGTGTGATGTTTGACAGTAGCAGAATGATGTGATGTAAAAGAAGCTTTAGCAATCTGAGGCTTTATCTAGGCGCAACTGTTTTTTTCTTCCTTTTTTTCTTTTTTTGACTCCTTAATATTGAAATATTATTTTTATCTCATATTTATCGCAGGAGGTTGCTACAAGTGTGGTTCTCTTGATCATATTGCTAAGGACTGCACAGGGGATTCCATATCCAAACAAGAACATTCCAAGTATCGAATGAAAGATACCGACTCTCAACATGGTGGAGAGGGCAATAAGAGGTAACATGGCCATGTACTACTGGGTTTCTTTTTTCTATAGCAAATATCTTGGCCCTTGTCATGAATATGTCATTTATCTGTTTAAGATATGAAATGGTGTTCGAGGGAGATTCCGATGGAAGTCCTATACATGGCAAGAAAAGAAGAGCCCATGAACCAGAAAAACATGGTGGGAAACAAGATAATAAACAACTGGATATTTATCTCCCCAAAGATCAGGATGACAGGAGGAGAGACCCACATAGAAGTGAGGAACACAGAGAAAGTTCGGGATATATTAGACGTGAAAGAAGTCCACATAGGAGAAGACAGAGAGATGGCCCAGAACAAAATGATCGAAATGATAGAAGAAAAACTGATGGCTCTTACCACAGGAACAAGACATACGATGAAAAACGTAAAAGAATACATGATGATGATGATGATGATGATGATAGACATAAATATAAAATGGAAGACAGAGACTATGTAAAAAAGCGTGGGAATGATGCTGTCTATGGATACAAGCGGGATGACAGAAAGTACGAAAAGAGGCGTGAAGATGATATTGACCATGGAGACGGAAAAAATGGATACGAAGCAAAAAAGAAAAGTGCTGGTGAAGAAATTCGAGGGAGTGGCAGGGATAGACATGATATTAGTGGCGAAAATGATGGTCATAAAAGAAGAGGTGAAGATCGATATTCAGACAGTAGAAGTTCTAAAGACGATGTTCGCTATCATGATCGTGATCGTGACCGTGACCGTGGCCGTGATAGACGGTAATGATGCATAATATGATTTTATCTACCGCTGTGTTTGTTTCTTTTTTATCTTTATCGGTATTAGTGGTTGTACTTTTCAAAATAGTCATCCCCTTGCCATACGAATTCGTTGTGTAATCCTTAACACATGTTTTAGTTTTTAAGCGAACATCTTGCTTGGAAGCTAAGCTCTCTTTGAATCATCAGCCCTTTCTATTATTATGCTGTAAATCAATTTGCAATGATGCTTTGGTGGTGGCTAGTGTTATTTTTAGAGATTCTTATGATTTCAAACTCGCTCGATTCATTTGTCTCTAATACATTTTCTAGAATTATACCATATTTAAGCTTCGCTACAAAAGTTACACGTGACGTGCACACCGATTTGAGGCGAGTCAAGTGTCCATACCTCTCTTTTTCATTGATGAACAGTCCACATAATTTTTTTTCTTCGATAAGCAAAGTAATTCAAAGCAAATGAGTCGGACCCTATCCTACAATAGTTTGAGGTCAAATCCAATCGGGATCACGCTTTTCAAGAATTGTGGGATGTGGGTCATGATCATCAAGGTTCGATAGATTTCGAGGAGCCTTGTGAGACCATATTCGTCGGGAGTTCGAGGAATGATACTGGCCGAGCTTTATGCATACTAAATTTGCTCAAAAATAAATTTGAAATTAATAACATTTTATGTGTATTTTTTCAATGATTTTTGTAGAACTTACTGTGCAATAAATTCTACCAAGTGTAGAATTCATTGTGTTTACGCCAACTTTATTTTTTCTTTCTCCGTTAATTTCTTGTGAAAAATATTTGTTCAGTAATATTAACCAGACTACTGTGATTATATCTTGTAAGTGGTGCCCCTTTTGCCTGAAAAAATTGAATTTCATAGACATATTTTAATCCTGATTTCGAACTTTAAAGATAATTTTGCACACAGTTTTCGAGTTAAAAAAATGTTTATTTCTTAATTCTCATTTGTAAACCTCGGAATTAACAAAAAACCCATACATAACACAAGAAAGCCCAATTTCCAAGTCTAGTGACGCCCATCATACATACAACCAGGCCTCTCTGACAAGTCCAATTAAAATAACAAAAGGCCCCATATGTCATCCGACTCAAAAATTGGCCTGCTCAATTCTCACAAGTTAGGTTTTTTTTTTTGGCTATTTAATTTAATTGGAGACTTAAATAAATGAAATTAAAAAGAGTGAATTTTATGAACATATAAATAGGACAATAAAGTCCAAAGTTTAATTAAAATAATAGATATTTTATTATGAATATTGAAGAATTTTAATCCAAATAAAATACTTCCAAGCATGGGATTGAGATATTCTCTGTGAAACTTAAAACTTTTATGATGTTCCATTTTATTTGACTAAATTGAATGCAAATCTTGAGCCATGGGAATAAGGGATTTTTTTTTTCATCTAAATTATTTTTATTGAACCCAAATTCAAGAAAATTAATACATGACATGTTAAGTCAATCATCTGTCAGACTAAATCAGAATAGCTGAAAAATTAATAATTAAAAATCATCAATGAAAATTTATAAAATATTCTTGAAAATTCGATTCTTGGGGTATTAGATTTCCAATAATTCACACGAGCGACTCTGAATTTCTTGTTATTGAGAATAAATCTTACTTGAAAGTAATTGTTGGTTTGTTTTTTTTCCCGATAAACGTGTGTGGCAAATTTGCAACATAGACGTAATCTTAACCATATTATTTTGATAAAGGAAAGTGTAATTTCCTCCACAAAATGCAAGTCCTTTTGCTTCATCAAAATTCTTTAATTTTGCAATGCGGACAATATTTATGTTCTTGCATCACTAAAACAGCATCCCTCATGGAAAGTTAGATGTCTCGTGTCTCAGTCTTGGCTTAGTAAATGGCTCAATTATGACTATCATGGAGGAGGAGGGAGGTGTCCTCCCTTTATTTTTTCCCGTCCCCCTATAACCTTATCCTGCAAAGTACTTCGATTTTTGACAGACAAGAGAAAATTTTTCATCTTTCATTTTGTCCCAATAATTTTGTCTTTGCATAAGAGAATTGGTTGGTTAAGGTTCTCATCCTTAATCCATCCTAAACGTCGAACGATATCCTCTACTACAAAGTACTGTACAAAATCCGCATGTCTAAAATGTACTATTGCAATTTGCAATTGAAGTTAAAACAATTTTCACCAGGGAAAAAAGAAAGAAAGAAAGAAATGATGAGAGATAGTGAGAATTGTGGTGTATTGTCCTTTTCTTCTATGGCCACATACAAGGAAAGATCGACCTACATTTCACGTTGGTGAAATGAATGAGCATTTAATTTTTGGAATATCCATGTCTCCTAAAACTATAAAGTCTACATCCGATTCACAGAATAGCAATGGTGGGGCTCTGGCCTTGTACCCTGCAATCTCCATACATCATAATACCCAAAATATCAGATTTGGTGAGATCAATTGAATAATTTCCAATGCTTACAGAAACAGGCTTGCAGTTCATTTATATATATTAGGCCTTTTCAGGTGGCCCAGAGGCATTTAATGAATTGCAATCTGTTCTTGTTGGGTGACCCTTTTTTTGTACTGACAAGATTGGGTTTCTGATCACCACTTTGAAATTTTGGGCTATTATGGAATGATCAGAGGACCATCTGTGCCCAATAATGGCTTCGGGGCCCTCGTATTCTTCTTGTGTGTCACAATTGATAACTGGGTTTTTCAATACATGTTTTGGGCAGTTGCTCTCCATTAAAACGAAATAAAAAAGATATGTTTTAACCCATTGATCTTATTCTTAAAATGCATTAAGTCGACTCTCCAATCAAGTTCTTGGTTCCATTACCAATTTACCATCTGTCTTTGCTTATCCTGAAGTGGCTAGTAAAAAAAACCATGCATGATTCACATACATACGAATGGTTGAAAACTGAGGGAAATCCTGTTAAGTTAAAAGGTTTTTCATTTTTTTTTTGTTGATTTTGATACATATATTGGGGTGGTGAGAGAGATCAGAACCTACTACCTCTGTGGTCTTAAATAGAAAATATCGCGTCGTCAAGCAAAGAAGCATATGAGTGACATATGGTTATCTACTAAAGCACTATATTTTCTTACTATATATATTTGAAAGTCCACATCTTCTAATAGCTGTCCATCCAATTTCATGTTATAATATAATGAACTATGTAGCAGGGTCGGCCAACGTCGATATATAGGCATGTTAATTATTCTTAGTAATAAAAGTTGGACGAATCGAACCTAAAAATTATTTTTACCCTTGTAAGAGGACCACTCGATCGGTGGTCTTGCACGCAACTAATTGGTAGTGTAGGGTGGGGCGGGGGGTGGTTTTATTTTGGGGAAGGTGGGCCAAAGGGATTCCTTCAATTTATGCAAGTAGTAGTTGCCAACACAGCATTATGCATTCCCATATATGGTGGTGGTGTGGAAATTTTACTTGTGTGATGGCGCCGATTCGTAATTGGTCTTGTCACTTTCAACGTCTCTCTAGTCTTTTGTCTACTTTCATCACTGTTGGAATGTGAGATTTTTCATAGAAAAATTAAAGTTGGCCAAGATTTCAAAACATAGGACAACATCCATCCATTATATCCCCTCCCCACTTGTCTTTTGGTATGAAATTATTAGTGTTTTGAATCACTTTTCCGATTATTAATTTAGCCGGCTAGCTAGGAAGATACCAATTGCCATCCAATTGAAAAGGTCGGCATGTCCAATCTCCACAACTACCTACTCCGTTCCAGCCTTTTAATCACACACTTGCTCCATATATATAATATATTATTGCCATTGATTATTAAAATGGATACAGAGAGAGACAGAGAGAGCTTCTAAGTGTGGTTCGACGTGAGCTGCACATGTCTAATAAGATTATATTATTATTTTAATCTTGATATATGAAAATATCATGATCTCATCAACCCATTTAACAAATAGAAAATCCATTTTGGTTATGGCATGTGTTACTTGTTGTCTACATTTGGCTCCACCGGAAAAAAGGTTTCCCACTAACATGATTCATGTTTGAGCAAGTGGGGGCAGAGAAAGACAGTAGCCAGCGAGCATAAATAAATATTGTAATGCTAAGATAAAGCCAAGATTAATGGAGAGTTTGGGTGGGTTTGCCACCAAAATCTCTCCATTTCCTTTTACTTACTAATGGATTGGTGAAGTGAAGTGAAGTCTTTGTTGTGAACTTAGTGGGCTCTGATGCTCTTGTTTTCTTTAATTGTAAAGATTGTAACCACAAACTTATGCAAACCCCCCCCCCCCCCCCCCCGTTTTTTTTTAGGTCCTTTATAGTTCTTTTTTAGTTTTTTGGGGGTTGTGACTGACTACCATAAACAATGTACGTACTTTTATCTTTAGCCTCGTCATCGAAGAATGGATTAGATAGTTAACTTCACTTTGTGAAGTGCATGCCGCATCTTTTTGTCACTTTTCTCCATACGAATATAGGTGGGATTGTGGGAATGATATTTGCGGTGGGGTAGTCTGTTTAAACGTTAATAAAGATATAACGTGAGAAAGCAGAGGAAAGAAACAAAAGCAAGTCGTAGTTGAGACATGAACATTGCCCCCCTTCCCTTCCCTTCCCTTCCCTTCCACAAGTGTACAAAGTTGGAGGGTACCCATCATGCTACTGCTAGCTAGCTGAAAAAATTGGTACATGTCTCGATAATGGACAAACGGTGCGACACACACATTTCTATGTCCTTACGTGCATTGTACAAAAAAAAAAAGTTGATTATAAAAAGAAGAGAGAAAGCACCAGCACGGCATGGGCAATATATCCCCTTCCTTTGTTCTCTCCATCATGAACTCCCACTTTCCTCACTTTATATGGGTAAAGCCATGTTTTCTTTTATGTCTCCAAATATATAGCATACCAATTTGCTTGTCACGGGATTTTCTTGATAATTATTTATTAGAGAGGTTTAATTCCATTCAATCATTTTTAAAAGAATTGATATTATAATTTTATATATTTCCTGCTAATCCATGGTTTTATGTGTTATAATTTTATAGGGATATGTGATGCAATTGATTACTATAAATGAAAAATTCCAAATAATACACATTGCACCATTCAACTAATCGAAGCACCAACTCCGTGATATGTTCCAATTACGACAATTATTTGCTTGCACTCAATTCTCCTTTGACAATTCCCACTTCAAACCTCCAATATTCATATATTTTTATATATAATTTTTTTAAAAAATGTAGCAAGAAGTTGGAGCCAATTTCGGTCTGTTCCTTTTGTATTCTAGAATTGAAGTATGTACTAACAAACGTCGTTCGATGATATCTAAAAACCTTTTTTTAAAAAAAATCGAAAGATTGCGTGACAAATTTGAAACCTGAAAGCTTTAAAGAAATCCTACTTTCAAACTAATTATTTGACTTATTTTTTTGGGAGTCCCTACGCTATTATTATTTGAGCTATTGTTATGGTTTTCACTGCTACTGATTTCTAGGTGGCTAGACGGAGTAGAAATTCAGTTAATTAAATTTACAAAACACTTACAATTAGTTATTCAACTTTAAAAAATTATACTAAAAAAATACCTTTAATTTTTTTTAAAAAAATACAAATAAATAAAATTTATATTTTAGAGATTGAATTTGAAGGACTGTCGGTATTTGTTAGAAGGATCAAAACTCAAATATAGATAAGTACAAAAAAAAAAACTAAAATTTTGATATATAAAATATTCACAAGTCGCAGCCAATTCCAATTCAGACAAAGTGGACCATCTAATTGATTTCTCCTAATTAATTAAGTGAACCGAATTAGTTTTTTTTACTGTTACTAAAAAATTTACATGTGCGGCGAAATAATAAAGGTTATAAATTTTAATAATCGGTATAAATAATTGTTCAGTCTAGTCAACCAGATATATCAAGGTATTAATATTGACCTAACAAATGGGTGACGTGTCACGCATGAGAGTAGTACTATTTTGTTGATCTAGACTTGACCACAATATTAAATTTCTTAACTTATAGCTGCAACAATATTTTAATCTAACTTTAATTATTTATTTCTTTTATGACTTTGATCTACCTTTTGATATATATATATATAGTTAATATTTCCTATTAACCATTCAATTGAGTCTCGACAGTTGCATCACCCTACTTTACAATTGATTGAAACGAATATGTGATTTTGATTGTAGACAGGAAGAGAGAATGACAAAAGTTAACAAAAATTATAACCGACGGTAATACTGGACTTTTTTGTAACAAAAGAATTATTAGTAAAAGGATTGTAATTAGTGGAATGAGACGTCGGATTTCATCTAAACTTTGTGCACATTAGCACAGATGATTCGAGAGCAGCATCGCTCACTTGCATTTTGTTCGATCAATTTTATCAAAGCTTCTATGCAACAAATTTATTTTTTTTTTTTCTATCGATTTTGATTTCAATGGATTGTAGATGTTTGTTTAGTAAGATTATTAGAAAATCAAGTGATGATCCAGAAATTCAAGCGATTCCAATCTTTACTCATACCCATGCGTGATGCGACTTGTTATGTAGCACTCGATATTATCCGATAAAGACAGTCGTAATTGAGAATATATTGTTTGTATCATATGCTATAATGTTAAATGAAATATTTTATATAACATGCATATATACAAAATGCTCGAATATTTAAATTTGTGATGACTTTGTAGATTCCACCAATTTTGTAAAACAAATTAAAATTCCTATTATTTTACTTGAATATATCACACGAGATTTCTTAAATTCGACTTTATTCATCGCCATGAAGTGTCGAAACCAAAGAGATAAAAAGTGATCAAGATCATCATTTTGTTTGAATTTTCTTATAAAACTATATGTTTTAGATATGAATTTTTTTTTAAAAAAAAATTTAATCAAACACCTCAATTTCTCGACTTTCATTTCAGTTTATGACATAGAATTACTCCAACTATACAATGAGATAATAATAATAATAATTTTAAAAAAAAAAGAAACAAATAATGGGAGTCATGAAAATTGAAAATAAAGGAGAGGGTTGAAAATGGGAATCACGTGTAGATTGGGAGGGCATGCCGGTCGTAAAGCGACAGATGCCCCTCTTCGACACGCTGGGCCATCCAAGATCTCTACGTTTGTTCCTTCCCTGATTGGGGACCTACTGTCCTCTCAATAATTAATATANCGATCAGCACGAAGATTAAGACGGTGAACGAGTAATTTGTCAAAACTTTATATTTTCATCTTTGTATATATACACATGTATAATAAATTTAATTTTTATTTTCAAAATTTCAAATTATTAAATAAATTATATTAAACTATTTAATATATATTCAAATTTAAGTGAAATTCAATTTTTGTCCAAACAAATATAATTTTTTTAGCTTATAGACGAATTGATAAATTTGATTTGCAGCAAAAATATTGATCGATAAATTTAAAAATGACATTCATTATTGAAATTGAGATTCACTTCGATTTTGTGCATTTTAAGTCAGTCGAATACCATCAATCCAAACACAAACTCATTTTCGAAGTCATGAAAATCCCATTTCACTCTGCTAAGTGCTAACTCCTCGTGGGCACAGAACATAACATTTTCGTGGGTAAAAAATAGTGTTTAAACATCTATCCTAGTGCTGTATAAATATAATAAAATGAAAATATTGGAAGATTATTCGTAGACAAAGACAAATCTACCAAAAAATAAAAAAAGAATCAAATTATAAGGTATCCAAATCAGAGATTGAAATATTAACAAGATCAGACAAGTCCCACATATCCATCAGACAAAACTTCTGATGTTATTATCTTTAATTATTCCAATTAGTTTCATATTTTTATTGTTATCTGTAAAGAATCTTTCAACGTATACATGCACTCATTTCAGGCTTGCAAACAAAAGAAGTCAATAATAATAATATAATAATAATAATAATAATAAAATATTAAAAAAAATCCCCTAATTCATCAGCTTTTTATCACCATTAATTTATCATTACCTTCTTGGCCTTTTCTTTGTTTCTTTAATAATTTTCGGCCGAATAATATTTTTTTTACTTGTGATAAATACATGATACCATCCTGAAATTACGAGGGCAGGGATTTGTCTCAAACTCGACTTATTTACTAAACCTATTTTTTTAAAAATAAAAGGCCCACTTAATTGATTTTAGAAATGTTAAAATTTAGGGTGTCGTGCCACATTATACACAAATGGCTAATACGGCAGCCGAGTTATGAGAATCCGACCCTGTCGTTTTCGCCACTGCAGCGACAGTCATCGTTTACGCTAATTAATTTCCCCCTTGAAAGATTTTTTTATTATTGGATTTGAATTTCAATCGGTAATTGTAAGATAACAAACTGACTGCCTTTTTTTTTTTTTTACGAAAATGAAAACTCAGAATCATGAGGAGAGATTAACATGGAGGCTAGCGGTTTTGATGGAGCTACAAACGGGGCAAGTGTGAAGAAACGACCCGCAAACAGCACAGAGGCACAGATGCCTGCAAGGCAAAAGCAGCACGCAAGATTCCACTTTCCCACAGCTCCTGCAAATCCTGTTCCCGGTACTCTTGACCTCCTCGTGTTTCTCCCCGTAACGTGCGTTGTCGGCCGACGCCAGCGTGTCCGTTTCCTCGAAGTTGCTGCCGCAAGACGACTCTGCGTCGTCCAGCAACGCCGCCGAATCGGACCGGCGCCGTTGCATTAGATGATGCTGCTGTTCATCTTGCACATGGGTCAGGACTTGTTCCAGATCAGATCTCAGAGCATTTGCAGTAGCTTCGTTCGTCTGCGCCAAATCTCTCCATATCTGATTTTCGACACACAGGGATTTCACTTTCTCCTCCAGCGCGCAATTTAACTTCTCGATATTTTCAATTTCTTCTTCTTTTGCTTTCAGTTTCTCTATTATGTTCTCTCGAACAGCCGCAGCGAACCGCCTGGAATACCTTCGACGCTTTTCTTCCATTTCCATCATAACCTTTTCCGTCTGTCAAAATAATTTCATTACTAAAACTGCAAATGCATTGAATCGTAATAGAAAATGTAACTTGGCTGAGAATATCGACGAGTACGTACATGTTGGGATATGATAAGATCGATTTCCAATTGCTGCTGTTGGATATGCGACGAGATATCCTCTCCGATAAAAGTGATCAGAGAACCGCAACGATGATTCGCACCCTGACTCGGTAAAACGTTCGTGAATGTCGAAAGCAGAGGACTGACCGGATCCCTCGAACGCTTCCTCGAAACAGGCATGGCGCAGGTGATGCCACTATCAGATTTCATCGCCAGAGCTTTTTGCGCAACGGTATTCGATAACGCAGAGCCTTGCATAGGAACGGCGGTACCCGTCGCCGTACTCATCCCTAATAAAGGTGTCATCACACCGTATGCCATCGGAGTTCCATTGACATTTCCATTAACTTCCACACTGTTCATCATCAAATTCCTACATTATTCATTCAGAGAATTAAAACCCATATATACCACGACAAACATCCAGGAAACATAATACAAAAAATCGAAAACCCATCCTGAACCTACCCATCGCTAAGGACCTGTGGAGGAAAAAGATGGAGATGCCGAGCTTCAACAGCCATCAAAACCTGATGTATCTTCTTCGTTAAGCGAAGGAAAATAAATGATATCGTCTCTCCTCACCTAAGCCTGGGCGTGAATTTATACTACAATAACAACCACCTGAATGAAAATCCTCTCTCTCTAGTGTTGCTTGAGTTGGTTCGTGACTGAGAGGTGGAGGGAAAATATGAAAGACAGAAGAAATGGTCATGCAAAACAAGGGGTGTTAGTTTATTTAAAGGGATAAGTCGAAATCACCATCTATATAAATGAATTAGTTTATTTGTTTTTAAAATACATCTCCTTTTTCTAATTTTGAAATAGATGCTCATTAATACTTATATTTATAATTCTTATTTTTAAAAAAACAAAAACTTGTGACACGTTCTCACGGGTCGTATTTTATGAAACGAATCTCTTATTTTGTGTCATACATGAAAAAGTATTACTTTTTATGCTAAGATTATTAATTTTTATGGTGAATATCGATAAGATTGACCAGTAGTACATATAAAGATTTATGAGACAGTCTTATAAGATATTTATTCAATAAAAAATAATAATGATTTAATATTAATACATAAACTAATGGCAAAGATTTGTTTATGATTCGGTAACCAAAAGCCTCCTCGTATTCTGTTGAGCAGACTGAGAGATAGGATTAAATTAAATAAAGCATGAGTAAAAAGAGATTTGGTCAGACCGATAATTCCGCCAAATAGAAAGGGCTATTCTGGAACTATATATAATTCTAGAAATATTTATTTTATTTTATTTTATTTTATATTATAATGTATTTTGTCGTCTATTGTAGTGAAATTCTCATGCACGTGCGAAGTGTGAGCATCGTGGCGGTGTGGATGAGCAGCGGAGGTTGGGAAATGGTACTACGCCGGGTTGTGTGATTTTGGTTGCCAATTTTGAATGATCCATATTCTTATTCATTTATTTAATTTAATTTAATAAATATGTCCATATATTATTTATCCAAAATCCGATGCGTTTTTTTTAATATCGAATTAAGTTTTGTGCAAGGTAGACTGAAGAAAAAGTTAAAAGGTTTTTGTATGAAAGAAATGAATGCGTTGGTTGCCCATGACCCAAGTTTCATTATCTTACCGCTAATATATGTCAGATCAAAGTGGACAGACACTATTATTTGGTTTGGTCTGTGTCACTTTCTACACACAACCCACCAAAATTAGTACATGCATTTGGTTATAATAATTTTAAGTGCAATAAATACTATTCCATCAAAATAGGTATATATTTATAACCTCTTCGTTTATAAATTATACAATTGGTTTCTAATATAAATAAATCCATGGTGTACGTACATTTTTTGACTAACTAACAAGATTAGTTTATATATATATAATAAAATAGAATAGAAAAGAACTTGTCCGGCACTAAATTAAATATATCCATCCCATCGGATTGTTTGAGGTTTTCCATTATTAATCAAATCTTAACATCATAATTACAGACATCGAAATAGTTTAAATGCAATACCTAAAAGATTACGGTCAGAGTTGACACCCAACTCCCACTTGCACGCATTATAACGCTTCCATTAAAATCTTATATTAAACAATTTAAAGTTTTTCGATCATTATAATGTATTTTTTATGGTTAAATTCCAACTTCTTGAAACTAACGCAAATTTTTTAAATTGACTTTTAGTTTGTGGTGAGCGGTGAAATATTTTTAAAATGGCCATAGTATATGCATACGTTATGTTATAACTCAAAGCCCATTTCGCTAGCTCTGATTACCTAGAAAAAGTGAAACTGCAATCTAATTCCAATGATGGATATTATTAAGCTAAAAGTGTTGGTGTATCGTTTTATTTCACACCGAATGAGAAATTGAAGTTAAAAATTTTGTGTTTTGATAATCCAAATTTTATTGGACGTCTATGATTTAAACCACTCATAATGCTATTTAATTATTATATTCAAAAATTTTTCTAAATAAATAATTGTAAATTCATTATAAACCCGATCGATAATTAGACAGCACCGATGTATCGACGTACAAATCTCGTTCACATAATGAAAAGTGAAATTTTCGAACGACAAAATTTTTCATTGATTCATTTTTGTGCCGTTGTTAGTTTTGTTAACTCTTTCATTAGGAGTTGCATTTCCATTATCCTCGCTTAACAAAGAGTTAAGCTAAATTTCACAATTTGCATTACATAAAATTAACTTATAAACTCTTTCATGACCAATATGTCTCATCTCTATCAAACTAAAGTGACCAAATTCGAATAGTTGAACAATAACCACATATTTTCACTCGATAAGTGATAACTACTTGGAATATTCGAGAAAGAGTTGTTCAGTGCATCATCAAATAATTACTCATCTGTATGAATGAACATTTTCATGTTCTTACAAATGAAATATGACGTTTAAATCACGAATGTTAGTCTCGAGTTCAAGCAACTTTTATCCTTATTTTAAACGGTTGAATCAATTAAGAATCAGTTTAAAATATATAATACGCTTCCTAATGAGTTTCATGATCTTAAGTTGAGATGCATGTCTCATGATACCTATTGTATATTCAATGACTTTATCTATACAAATTGTATGTGTATACAGATAAAATCGTAAAATATTATTAACATAAAAATTATTTTTATGTAAGAATGAATAAACTTCAAATCACATGTTGATACACCTATTCCAACAAGAAGATCATTAGCCCAAAACAGCATGGCATGGCATGGGTGGGATTCTCCATTAAGAATTCATACGCAACTTTCCCCATCTTTTTTCTAAACTCCATTATTGCTTCCATCACCACCACCACGGTTCCCATTTTAATATAACCACCAAAAAAAGCAAATCAATAAACTTAGATAATAATTATAATATGGAGAAACAAATTCATTTTTTTATTTTTATTTTTTATCATATGTAAATTTCGAAAAAAAATCATGCTAGAAAATACGTTTTCGTGCATTTTAATATGTCAAAAGGGCGTTTAGTATTGGATTAATTACTTTTATGATGAAAATAATAATAAAGACAATAATAAGAAAGGAAAAAAAATATTAAAGATTCAAGAAAGCAAAGGATAGATATGATGACATGGTGGTTCCCCTCATTTGATGGCAAATGCATTGAGGAGCTTGACTTGGTGGTTTTTCCTTTTCTTTCTCTCTTTTTTCCTCCACTTTACAATTGCATTCAACTTAAAGTTGTACTGGAAATTAAATAAATTTGGTTAATTATTCCACATGTAAACAGCAAGCTTTTTCACCACATTTTTTTAGAGATTCCCCTCTCCCCAAAATAGGTTAACAGTAGAGAGTGAGACTCTGACAGATTCAAAGCTTCATTTGTTTCTTTCTTTTCCTTCTCTTTTATATATTATAGCCATTTGAGTTTCCCAAAATATGGACAAAGTTTCCCACAAAAATCATACTTCACTATATCTCTGTCTCAATTATATAAAAAAAATTATTTTTTGTGATTGGCTCAAATATAATATATAGTTCAGTTTTTATATTTACTAATATAACAATATTATTTTATTCTGAATCAAATTATATTAAGATAGATTGGGGCCAAAATAAAGGGAGCCCAACACTGTCACATTTATATTTACAGAAGATGCCTTTTCCTTTTAAACTTTTACTTGAGCTGATAAAAAAAAGTAAAAGAGAAATCAGAGATGAGTACTTACCCTCTGTATATTTTCCTTTAATAATAATATATAAAGAAGTAAATATATTCATCTTGAAAGCTGTGATGTTTCATGGGTTACTTCTGTCAGAATATTTTTTTTTTATTTTAAAATAATATAATATTGGGAAACATGCCGTACTTTTTGTGTTAATAGACTTCGTACGTTAGGTTTCCTTCGCGAAGGGGCAATTTATCCGTTTACCCGAACCGATCGGGTGTATTTTTCCGGGTAAATCGAATAATTCGTCGGGATTGGCCAATTATATTTAATAGGGTCGGGTTCAAGATTGTATCCGAGAACCAAATTTTTTTCTAAAAAAATTATGGACTTAGTCTTGAATGACACATAATATATTTTGTCTACTTATTTTTTTCCAAATGACCTTGCAAGCTTATTAAACATAGATGACAAATGTCTCATGCTTCCCCCACTAACTATAACGGAATTGAAACAACGATCAAATAGATAAAACCCAGAAAGTTAAATGCAGTTCAAATAGGGATTCAAATGAAGCGGGACGGAGAAATATATATATGTTTCTACCTACTCTGCTCAATGCATTGATTTATATACTTTTTTCTGAAAAAAGATTTTTTAATTATTATTATTTATTTTAAGTAGTTTTAAATATGAATTTTTATTGTTTAGACATGATTATTTTGATAAATCTATTTTTTTTGTAATCACAAAATGAGAAAACCTAAGTTTTTATTTTTTTAAAAAATGAATACCCAAATCCGAACTCGACACTATCGGGTATCCATCGAGTCGGATAGTTACTAGAGTCGGTCAGATTCATGTAGTAAAAACACTACCCACTCAAACTTGCCGGAAAAAAACCCGACATGTACGCACCCCTACTTCCCTTCCCTTCCCTTCCGAAAACAATGGACCGTTGGGTTAAGGAATTCACGGGCCTTGTGGGCCGGCCCCTCACGCTTATTGTGATGTGCTCTGTACCACTTTATTACTCATCCTTTTTATACTTGAACACAGCAACATTCATGTGAAGCTGCTTGACCATTGACCAAATTATGCATTCAAATCGCCCTTTCAAGGGTTTCAAGTTCATACATAAGCCATTTTGATATTAAAAATTTGTTTCACTTTGTCAAAACTATTTTGGATGAATATGTCGTACGGGGAAGTTTGCAGAGTGATACGTTAGCTTCATAATTTACTTAGTGTACATCAAATATTAACGATTGCGTGTTCTATTTTCATACAAAAAATTATTCATCCAATCAATCACCAAAAGTTTTTGATTTAGTTTCAATTTTAAATCGTAAAAAAGTTTATTATTATACAAACTATAACTTTTTATTATAACAAAATAACAACTAACACACTAAAAATTATTTTAAAAAATATCAATTGTTCTATGATAATATTCGCCATGTTGCCAATTTTTTTTTAATTACAATCAGGGGAGAGAGTGTTTTAAAAATATTAGCCACGAAAATATTTTTGGCCGCCCAAACAAAATTTAGGACAAATGGATAATATAAAAAAATTAGATAAATATATGAAAAATTATTTTGGATAATCCTAATATTTAATTATTTTAAGATAATGGATTTTCTGTCTTTCAGCTTCAGTTGAAGGCGAATATAAATCTTCATCATATGATATTCATTTTATAAAATATAATACTCACCGAAGAGTGCTGTTTGGGCCAGCAAGGAAAAGAAGGGCTCAAACACAAATCAGTCTTACCGATTGGACCGGACCTTCTTTATTTGATCCATATAATGGGCCCATTAAATGAGATTGTATCTCCAGGTTAATTAGGACCCATGGGTGGACTGGTGCGTCGGGCAAAGGTAGAATCAAAAAGCCATTGCTTTCAAAATGAATATCTCACTACTGCTAATTTATCCGAAAAATTTGAAATTATTATGTTTCACCCTACGCATATTGCTAATTTCACCTATTATATCTACTCTGAATCCATGTTCCTTGCTTTTCTTATTTTTTTTAAAATCTATAAAAATCATTATTTTGCTTCTTATTTTAATTATCCACAGACTAATAAACTTGCACAATTTATAATTTTTTTTTGAAATGGCAATTTATAAATATTTAATTGTGAACAAGGTTTATTTTTTAATATAATTTAAAATCATTTTAGTTATTAATTCCAACGTGGTCGTTTAAAAGATCATAAACAAGTTTTGGATATTTTTACAGATAAGCACTTTATTTCTTTCTCACTAAAAATAATTTTAGCTTTCAAAAAAATTGGTTTGCGTTGGTTTCATGGCCATCAGTGATGGCATACAAAGTTACATTTTCCAAGCTTCATTTTCACAAGGATTTGCTGCAAACATTAATGCAGAATCGTTAGCTGTCAATTTCAACAGGTCAACTGCTATAATTCAACTAATCCTTGATTTCACAACCTATGGTTGTTTAAAAGCTCGAGAGATGAGAGGGATGCATCTAATTCCTTTTATTTCCAGGGCGATAAGTGATATTTATGAGCGTGAAGAAAAATGTAAACAAAAAATGAATGGTATCAAGACAACGTTTACTTGAACCACAAAATGGGACTAATGCCCAACGACACAGAAATTTATTTGGTATTATAAAGTACTTTCCAGAACTGAAATTCAAAAGCCAGATAAAATATAAACAGGAACTAGACACCAAAATTTGCCCACAAAATAAGCACACAACATTCGTGTTTTAAATCAAAAGCCGACGCTAAGCAAGACCAGGGTTTGAACTCATATGGACACTACACTGGTTCTCAGAAAAACACTAAATTATAATGAAACAAGTTGGAAGAAAATACCACAAAGGTACAGTAAATTAAAGGAAGGGTTTTAGTTGCCTCATGCTTTATAGCCTATCCTCGAATTCAGAAAGGGGCGTGATCTGCTCCTTCAAGCCTTTCCTCTTTCGGATGTCAGCTACCAGAGTGGCTGCCTGAGATCCTGCCTCTAATGGATCAGACGACATCAGGTCCCAGTGATCAAAAACACACTGGGGGAACGCCTGACCAGAGGTAGCAGCCCTCAAGGTACTTGAGAAACCAAATGACTCAACAACAGGTAGGTATGCCTTGATATTGTAAAGAGGAGTTCCTGGCCTCTGCATTTCTTCAAAGACATGCCCACGTTTCTGATTCAAGACACTGTAAATTCCACCAAGAGCTTGCTCCGGAGCTTGGATCTCCACCAGGTACACGGGTTCCAAAAGGCGAGGCTTGGCAGTGAGTTGGGATGCGTAAACTACCCTCCTTGCTGTTGGGATAACTTGACCACCACCTCTATGTATGGCATCAGCATGAAGAACGACATCACACACCTCAAAGCAAATGCCTCTCATGTTTTCATCAGCCAATGGCCCTTCCTTTGAAGCCCACTGGAACCCAGCAACAACGGAATCCTTGATTTCATTCAAGTACTGAACTCCCTTACACATATCAACCACCATATTTGGCCCAGTGGTTTCAGGACCAAAGCACCAAATCTTCTTAGCCAGCTCCTTATCCCAACCAAACTCTTCTGACAAGATCTTAGAACGAACCTTGGGATCATCCCTCGGACCGATACGGCCATCATCAATTGCCTCAGCGAGTCCATCTTCCAACGGTCTAGCTTCCATGTACAAACGGTTGTGTTTGTTAGGTGATTTGCTCATCACAGTACGACAAGATCTCTCACGAACAGTCTCACGGAAAGACACAACCGGGTCTGATTTTATAATTTCAGCACCACCCATGAAATCATCCTGCAAGTCTTTCAAGCAGATCTCAAGATGAAGTTCTCCAGCACCAGCGACGATGTGTTCTCCAGATTCCTCCATAGTACAGACAACCATAGGATCGGACTTGGCCAATCGCTTCAAACCTTCAACAAGTTTAGGTAGGTCGGATGCAACCTTACACTGGACAGCAACACGCACAACAGGCGAGACGGAGAATTTCATGGCTCTAATTGGATGGGCATCAACTTCCTTCTCATTGGTCAGAGTAGCATTTTTAGTAATAAATTGATCGAGACCGACCATGGCCACAGTGTTCCCACATGGTACATCTTCAACAGTCTCCTGCTTCTTGCCCATCCAAATAACAGTTCTCTGGACACTCTTCGTATACAAGTCCTTTTTCTCCCCAGGAACATAGTTCGGACCCATGATTCTAACCTTCAAACCTGTTGACACCCTGCCAGAGAATACACGACCAAAAGCAAAGAACCTACCCTTGTCAGATGCTGGAATCATCTTGGACACATAGAGCATGAGAGGTCCCTCAGGATCACAGTTTCTGATAGCATTTGCATAAACATCATCAAGAGGCCCTTCGTACAGGTTCTCCACACGGTACCTTTGAGCCTTGGAGGGTGATGGAAGATGGAATATCATCATTTCCAATAGGGCAGTACTAGCAGGGAGCCAGGTTTGCATCACACGTTTCATCAGTGCTTTCCCCATCAACTCCTTCTCCTCGGATTTCATCGTGACACCAAGCTTCTGCAGCATCGGCCACAACTTGTCCTTCTGATCATTCATGCAAGTATTGATAATTTGCTTGATTGGCTCATAACAAAACTGAACAAACCCACGTTTGCAAGTAGGAGAGCCAGAATTTTTGGAAGTCCACCTCCTAGTGGCGGGATCAAAGTAGTTCTCTCCCCAGAGCCTTTCCATCATCTTGGACTCATCAACACCAAATTTTGAGGCATACATCTTTGCAAAGTTCGTCAAGGTAAATGCCCAGCCATGCAACCCGGCAGAGAAAGCAACAGTACCTTTTTCAGGATAAACCTGAACATCTCCAAGAAGGGGATCCTCGTAAGTGGCCATGATAACATTTGCATTTTCAATGACCCTCTGAAATGTTTGGTATGCCTCCTCCCCATCCACCTGGAGTTCCAAGAAACACCTATCCATCTTGTTAACAGTCAAGACAGGCCGAATCCTTTCTCCAAGTGCTTGTCGTAGAACAGTCTCTGTTTGGACACACACCCCTTCAACACAGTCCACCACAACAAGAGCACCATCAGTGATTCGAAGAGCAGCTGTCACTTCAGAAGAGAAATCGACGTGTCCGGGAGAATCAATAAGATTGATGAGATACTCATTGCCCTGTCGATCTCCCTTGTAGTTCCTCAGAGATTCATCAGACATTTCATAGTACAGAGAGATGCCAGTGGACTTGATCGTTATACCACGTTCAGCTTCATCTGCACGGGTATCTGTCATTCTAACATCACCAGCTACTTCCTGAGCAATGATACCAGCAGCCGCAACAAGAGAATCCGTAAGAGTGGACTTCCCTGCAGATAAATAAAGAATTAAAAATTTGCATGGAAGTAAAAAAAATTTCCCAAAATTAAACAACTGTTCTACAAATTAAATAAGGAATCATTTAAAGGTTGTAGCTACGGTACCATGATCAACATGCGCGATAACAGACATGTTCCGGATATTATGCTTGTAGTCCATAATTTTACGGAGCTCTTCGGCTGTGAACTTCACCTGGAAAATTCAAGTAAAATTTAAGGTCAGATTTCCCAACTTAACAATAATTGCCCTCATCTATAGTTTGAAATTATCTTCTGCACTCACCATCTTTACTGGTTTTTGTAAACTTCACAGAAAATCAAAATTTCTAGGAGGCCTCCCCTCAAATATTCCTGGGGCTGAACAACAGAACATGAGAAAAGAAAATCAGAAACAAAAAACCTCATAAAAGAGCTAGCCAAGCGCACTATGATCTAACAAGCATATATATGGCGACTGTTAATCACTCCTCAAGAAACTCATGCAGAACAAAAACCACCAAGCATTTATTCAAAGTGCTTCCGGTTCCCGCATTAAACAGATTATGTTACCCCAAAGTAAAAGTTTCCGAATTTCAACCATAATAGATAAGGCCAACACCTGATAATCATCTATAAAGCTTGCAATCATATTTCACAGGTATTTCTAACAAGCAGCGAAAGAATATCTGAAAATTCTGCATTGAAATATCGAACCACCAAGCCAAAATTTGTACCAGTAAATTACATAAAAGTTTTCAGATTTGTAACTCATTCACCAAGGAGTAAATCCTGATCAGAAACGAAATATTTATCACACATCCTCCATGTATCCCCACAACCACCAATCAATTGGAGAAACCTCGAAAACTCCAACGAATCATATATCAAAGGAAAACATCATACACATCACAAAAGAATCGAGTTAAGATCGATTCAGTAAGTAATTCTCAAGTTCCACGACAGTTAACTAAATTTCAACAGATAAAAACACATCAGTATCATACAAACGATTTTCATGGATAAAACATATTTAGCAAAAAGCAAAGAGAGATCGAATTACCAAAAGCGAACGCGAGAGAGAGAGTAGACGAGCTGAAGGCGGAACGCAGAGGTATATGAGAAGCCAGAGGCAAACCCTAAAACAAATTCAGGGCCTAAATGTAATTACATTTACTTGCGGTTGAATTTCACTACAGTAACCCCCATGTTTTCCTTTGACACGAGCGAGAGAGGGAAATCTCACATATAGGTGATAAATTACAATACGACTCGTCAACTCGACACGATCCAACACAAAAAAAATCAGGTTTGGGTTGGGGTTTTTCGGGTTCGGGTTGGGTGGTTTCGGGTTAGTGCCAGGTTAGACGGGTTTCGGGTTGGGTCACGGGTTGACCCGAAAACTTTTTTTTTGAAAATATTACCTATATTTTTATATATTGTATGTTTGAACAAAATTTATTGTATATTTATATGATAAATTTTCATCATTTAATATTTATTTGTATTTTTTTTATTTTTTTAACAATTGTTTATTTGATTTAGTAAATATACTTTTAATTTTCTACCATTAAACTTTCAAATTTAAATCGAAAATTTTGTTTTTATGTGTTTAAATTAAAATATTACTATTATTTTTTATTTTTTCGAATTTTTTTCATTAATTTTTTTAAAAAAAATAAAAAAAATTCGGGTTAGGCGGGTTAGACGGGTTGAGTCGGGTTCGTGTTCGAGTTAAGGGTTTTCGGGTTGCTTCGGGTTCGGGTTGGGAAAAAAAATAAAAAAATTTCACGAGTTGACCTGAAACNCACGAGGGCTTCGGTTGCAGTCGAAGAGAAGATTCGAACAAAGGCTGCTGTTATCAGAATTGGTACCAGGGGAAGGTAAAGATCAGTCTTCTCATTTCTTTCCATTGTTTGTGAAGTCGAGGAACAAACATTTGCTTTGAATGCACGTGGTTTGTCCAACTTGAAACTCGGCCTCAAATCTCCAAATGTGTTTTTTAGCGATCGGATTTAGAATCCTTGCCTTAATTTCCTTTTGCCAGTTATCTTTTATGCATATCTGGCGTGTTTATCGATTAGTATACCTGGGAATTATTCACAAATGTTGGCGCTACAGCTGATAAATTATCACCAGGGCGTACTTATATTCGAGTACCATCATTACTCCTTTAATGACTGATATCAGCGATTGATTTAGCTTTGAGATGTCCCCAGAAAATCAGGTTGATAGAAGATACTCCGATCATGCTTATGACTGCATCAGATATTGTGATTTGTTTCCCTTTTCCTTTAATAAAATTATTGGATATTGGATTGTATGTGCGATAATGTGCTACTACTGATCAGAGAAATGCCTTCTTTCCCTTCCTTTCTGACATTCATTCTCAGCAACTTTCGAGCATGCAACTATAAGTTTCTATATTGTTCACTGAATGCCTTCTTTCATGTTGCTCTTCTTCGTCTACAACAGACCACTTGCCCTTGCTCAAGCTTATGAAACACGGGATAAACTGATAGTCCCGAGTTAGCCGAGGAGGGGGCGATTCAGATTGTGATCATTAAAACAACAGGTGATAAAATTTTAAGTCAGCCACTAGCAGATATAGGCGGAAAGGGCTTATTCACTAAAGAGATAGACGAGGCACTTCTCAATAGCGAAATCGATATTGCGGTACACTCAGATGAAAGATGTTCCAACTTATATTCCGGAGAAGATAATATTACCTTGCAATCTTCCACGGGAGGATGTCCGTGATGCTTTTATTTGCTTGACTGCAGCTTCTCTGGCAGAGCTTCCTGTGGGTAGCATTGTGGGAACTGCTTCTTTGAGAAGGAAGTCACAACTTCTCAACAGATATCCATCGCTAGAGGCAAGAATCTTCTGATAAAATCTGAGCTTTCCTTCTTGATAAGAGGTTTACTCGAGATATGATTTGCCCGAACTGCTTGAATTTTTGTAGATTAATAATCTTTTACTTTCTCCTGATTATTTATGTATTTTCCATCATTCCAAACTCTACTTTTGATTTAACCTTCCCTCATAGGATGATGGACAATCACCTTGCTTCCTGAAGGTTGCAGTTTCCATTTTGCCGTCTTGTCTTAACCACGCTCTCATGTTTTCGATGTGATCATTTTACAGGTAGATTATGTCACACTGTTTGTTGCATAAAAGTTAAATTTACCGGATTCCAACCATAACAGATAAGCCTAACCGTAAGACCTGATAATCATTGAAAAAGCATGCAATCATACTTGATAGGCATTTCTAATGATAAACGAAATAATATCTGAAAATTTTGGATTGAAATCTCGAACCACCAAGCCAAAATTTGTACCAGTAAATTTACAATATATAACTTGTCAGATTTGTAAATCATTCACCATAGTAAGAAAAAGTATATATAAATTCAGATCAGAAACGAAATATTTATCACATATCATCCATGTATCCCCACAACCACCAATCAATTGGAGAAACCAGCTTGCAATCTCCAACGAATCATATCCAAGGGCAACATCAAACACATCACAAAAGGGTCAAGTTTAGATCGATTTAGCAAGTAATTCTCAAGTTACACGTCAATTAATCCAAACAGACAAACACGTAGCAATCTCAGACAAAAGATTTTCCTAGATAAAACATATTTAGCGAAAAGCAGAAAGAGATCGAATTATCAACGAAAAGAATGCGGAAGAGAGTGGACGAGGTAAAGGTGTCACGAAGAGGCTATGTGATAAGTGTGCACTGGAGAAGGGATATAAAGCTGCTAGACAAGTATTATTCGTTTAAAAGGAGAGTAGTTTAGAAATTGATATTATTAACTAATAAAATTAAATAAATTAAGTACTTAATAATTAATAAAAATGTGCTTCAATTAATCTTCCATAAGTCTATTTATCAAATTGTTAATTTTTTTCTTTACTCAACCAAAATTATCATTTTTCTAAAAAAATAACTATTATTTTTAGTTTTTAGCCACTCACGATTCCTTGAAATTTTTTTGTGGAAAAATTGTATTTCCACAAACCAGGCCTAGTTAACAAGACCAACAATATAATTTTCCCAGTTTTGGCTCACCCCAATCCAGCAATAAAAATATCTTAATTTTTTTTTCTCATATGGTTGGTTCCAATATTTGATGTAACTAAACCTGATCATACAAACTGTGTTTCCCAATATTTCTTCCGAAATCACGAATTTTTACATCCCGTGAAGCTCATTCAGTTCACCAGAATGCAATTGCAATGAATCCAAATAGTAGCAAATATCTTGTTACCATGACAACAGTTTGATCCTATAAAAGAAAGTAAAATCGCTTAACGTTAAGTACTCATCGATTAAGATTTATCCCAGCGTGATATCATGTACACATACATACTATTTGCAATTCTCTTGTCAATCTTGTTAGTATCGCTGTTACCTTTGTGTTATATAACTTTCGATGCAGAACGGAAAAAAAGATCTGTGCCTACAGAATGGCCTGTTCTAGGAATGTTACCAGGGCTGCTTTTAAACAGTGCCCGAGTACACGAGTTTGTGACTGAGATTCTTCAGGAAAGTAGGGGATCACTCATGTTTAAAGGGCCCTGGTTTAGTAGTATGGATACGTTTATCACCAGCGATCCAGCTGATGTCCATTATATATTAAGCAAGAATTATTCAAACTTTTCTAAAGGTCCCGAATTCAAGAAAATATTCGATATTTTGGGAGGTGGGATATTTATGGCTGAACATGAATCGTGGGAGAACCAGAGAAGGACCATTATGTCGCTAATGAATCAAATGGGGTTCCAAAAGCTCGTTGCAAGTACTACTTGGAACAAGGTGGAAAAAGGGCTTGTCCCCATTTTGAATCACTATTCAGAAATGGGAAACCAGGTGGATTTGCAAGAATTATTTCAGCGCCTTGCATTTGATTCTACGTGTCAAGTCGTTTTAGGCGATGATCCCTATTCACTGTGCATCAACTTGCCTCATATACCAGAAGAAAAGGCATTTGCTGATGCTGAGGAAGCAGTTCTGCAAAGGCATACGCTCCCCGAATCGTTATGGAAGCTTCAAAAGTGGCTTCAAATAGGCAAGGAGAAAAAGCTAAGCCTAGCTAAGGAACTTCTTGATCGATTTTTATCAGATCGAATTGCACGAAAATGTCAAAAGTTCAACAAGGCTGATCAAATGGTAACAGATGAAAAGGAGGATTTTGACTTGTTAACAAATTACATGAGAGAAATTGCTGAAAAGGGTGATGTAGTAGATGCAGCTAGTATTTCTGAACAAACTTGGAAAGACATTATGTTAAATCTAATCTTTGCAGGTAAAGATACAATAAGCGCAGCTCTTGCTTGGTTCTTTTGGCTCCTAACAACAAACATTAACGAAGAAAACAAGATTCGACACGAAATCTCAACCAACATACAAGTGAATGAACACGGAAAATGGGAATTTTCTGACATGCAACAACTGAATAAACTTGTTTATCTCCACGCTGCTCTTTGTGAATCGTTACGTCTTTTCCCACCCGTAGGATTTCAGCACAAAGCGCCACTTGAATCCGATGTTCTTCCAAGTGGGCATAGGATCAAGCCGAGTACGAAGACAGTGTTATCCTTCTACTCCATGGGGCGGATGGAATCCATATGGGGTAAAGATTGCCTCGAATTTAAGCCTAAGAGATGGATTTCTGATCTGGGGCGAATCAAAACCGAGCCATCTTTCAAGTTTACAGCATTCAATGCAGGCCCTAGGAGTTGTCTAGGTAAGGAAATGAGTTTCATACAATTGAAGATCGTTGCCGCTTCCATCATCAGCCGTTTCCATTTCAACGTCGTTGAAGGGCATCCAATATGTCCGAGTAATTCGGTTATTCTTCATATGAAGCATGGTTTGAAGGTCAAGGTTTCAAAATATGATTGATGGTTCGGAAAATTTGTCCCTCATATCCGAATGGCTCTTAATGTAAAGCATGATGCTTACATAAATTACATTATCACGTATGATGCCTTTGAGATATTAATAAAAAAATTCTGTAAAAACCGAAGTTCCATGTAATCATCAATGATTGTCACGTGTATCAAATTACATATTTATAAATTTGTCACACTCATATAAAAGTACATACGACCCAAATAGAAGATTTGTCTCACAAAATTGAGTCATGAAACCATCTCGCATGAGTTCTTATGCTCATAAAATACGTTAAGCTTGTACAATCCAATGATTTTGAGATCATAGGGTGCATATAGGTTGAAATATGCAAGAGTGGCGTAAAATATGCCAACAAAAAGGTAACAAACATTTTCTATCTCCAAACTTTTAATAACTTCTACCTACTTCAAACTAATAAACATATATTAGACAGAATGATTTCTCGTAATGTAGCTTAAACAAAGCTTTCAATGAGTACTTGTAACCTGCCTGTGTGATTAATTATATATTGAGTAGTACTTTAATTCATAATTAGCATCTTGTTATTTTCACTATTTAAAGCAAGAGTTTACATAAAAGAACCATATTTCAAAATATTATATTTTATCAAATCTATATGATGTATATAAATTTTATTATCAATTATTTTTAGATCAAAAAAAGTACTTATAGGCTCTATAGATATTTAACGACTCGAAAATAATGAGCTTATGAACGTATTTTAATTACACATATGTTATTATTAAAGAGCAAAGCTTTTCGAGCAGAGTGAGACGATCTCACATATCTTTATTCGTGAGATTGATCAATGACCATGATCATATTTATAATAAAAAATTAATATTTTTAACATAAAAATTATTACATTTTCATGAGTGACCCAAATAAAAGATTTTTCTAACAAAATTATAGTTTTTGTGTTTGAAGCAAACATTCGTTAATGTTTCATTGGTTTTAACGAAAAACCAATGAGCGGCCGGTCAATACTCATGATCGATGGATCTAAAAAAAAGATTTTGATGAGTACTTAAGAATATTTAAGTTTATAGAAAATCTGAAATTTGGCTGTAATTAGTAATTAAGAAGGAAAATAATGATGCCAACCGATCTTGATTTCGATTCAATGTGCATGCATGTGATACTTTCCATGTAATTAATTATTAATTCGCATTAGAATATTTTACAAATGGGAGGAAATCCACAAGGCCTAACCTAACTGTCATTTTGCTTATTTTTATATATTGACGATCGAGAATATGCAATCATTGCATTTTTTCTTGAAATAAATTGTAATATTGTACCCCGACTCCGCACAGGCTGGCGAAGAGCATCGAACTTGGCTTTTTTATTATTATTTTGGCAATGGCTTGATAATACATACATAGTAACATAGACATTAATCATTATCCGTACCGAATCAAAACCAACCTACTAAAAACTATTACTTTTGCATATTAAATTAATGAATAAGTCTCTTGTGAGACGATCTCACGAATTTTTATATGTGCGATGAGTCAACCCTATCAATATTCACAATAAAAAGTAATACTCATAACATAAAAAATAATACTTTTAATGGATGACCCAAATAAGATATTCGACCCACAAAATTGATCCGTGAAACCGTCTCACAAGAGTTTTTGTGTAAATTAATAATATATGGCACACAGGTATATCAGTTTCAAATACATATGTACTTATATATTTATAACATAATAAGTGAATAATTCGATATTTGAGACAACAAAAAACTGTATCATATTTTTATATTACTCGGTATAGTGTAGTCTAAAATTAAATTATACTGGCTAATTTTGAATAGGATTTTAATTAAAATTTCCATTATAATATCATCATAGGTGATTTTTATATTTGTATTCAAGTATCATTGCAAGACTTTTTTCCTCAGATATTCTAAATTATTTTCTTAAATTTTAAAGATTATATATAAAAAAAAGTTTAATTTATTAAATGGCACAAAATCAAATAAATAATTACATCGTACCAGTAAAGTACGCCTAGCTGTACCTCTAAGTATTTGAATAACCTTATTTTGTCCCTGCCCCTTTCCTCCTTTATTCATTTTATTTATAATTTGTTATTATAATGTATATATACACGTTTATATATATATATATGTGTGTGTATATATATATGTATGTATAAATTGGATTTATACGATAGGGTAATTAGGTAAAATTAAAAAATTATCTTAAATATATTTTTGAAAAAGAATACTTCAAAATAATGTGAGAATGAAAATTTTGTAACTCAATTTATATATATATATATATATATATTTATATTGCATGGCCATACTCAGCGTTTCCTTCATTCACTTCCAATCACTAAAACAATAATCTTTTTTACTTCACTTTTCATATTTTCCACAACATGAAGAAGCTAATGAGGAGATTATCGAAGGTTGCCGATTCCTCGAGCTATTGTCTGCTGCGGACTGAATCGAAGGAGGCGCCCCGCTCTGGATCGTGCCGGAGAAGTAACGGCGGTGTTCCGCAGGGTCATTTCCCGGTGTACGTTGGCGATGAGATGGAGAGATTTGTGGTGAGCGCGGATTTGTTGAATCACCCCATCTTCGTGAAGCTGCTCGAAAATTCGGCGGAGGAGTACGGGTACGAGCAGCAAGGCGTGCTCCGGATCCCTTGCCACGTGTTCCTCTTCGAACGTGTGCTCGAGGCGCTCCGCATCGGCGGTGAGTCGTGCGATCTTCAGGAGCTGCTGGAATCGCTGTCAGATGATCAGTGGTAGTCCCTCTTTTGGCTTCTCCGTTGTAAATACTTTGTCGATGAACCAAGTGGAGAATTTAAGAGTTAAGATTAATGATGGAGGAATTTTTTTGCCTAATAAATTGAATTTTTTACCAAAGTACGTATACGTTTCGGTCTCTTTCCATTTCCATGTATCTATCTATCTATATGGTTTCACAAATTCAATGAAATCTCGTACAAAGTTGGTCGAATTTGCAGAATTGATTATTCCAAATGAACTAACCGGAGAACAATCGCAAGATCGCTGGTTGCCTCGGGCAACGAGCTCTCGACAGTTTATTTTCATACTCCGTGATTTTCGGAATCAAAAGAATCTTTAGTTCTTTTCAGTTTTTTTTTTTAATTTTATTTTAAATCCAAAATATTTCTTAAAAATATAATAGCAGTATGTTATCGTCTCATTCAAACAAGGGCCGAAGATTGTCCTGCAGATTTTTGTCCCCACTTTTAAAATACAGCACAATAATTTAAGGTTGTTAATTTACAAATATTAATGAAACCATTATTAATTTTGATTAAAAAAAATTGTAGAATCGTACAAGAAGGAGAGAAGCAATGAATTCTTTTCGGTATGTGAAAAAAGAGTACAATTCACATCAACTTAAAATTGTTCAAAGATATCATATTAAATTTATCATTAACAGCTATTTAAATTAAACAATCTCATGTTTACAAATTTGATAGATATCGTGGCTAACAAATATCTTGAACTTTAGATATTTTTTGCAAGAATAATCTAAATTTTTTTTTTTTTATAATTTGAAGTCCATTTGAGAAATATTGTTGTCAATAATATCTAACACATATATACTTTAATTATGATCTTTTATATTAAATTTGATTTATTCAAATCTAGAATGCAATTGTCATGCAAATTAAACTATATATTCGTTTAGTTCAATGGAGTTCTATTTCGAATACAATGAAAAATTGAATGATTTTATAAATATTTTTTAGGGTTCTTATTCTCTATACCTAAAACAACGTGGACACCTAATTTAATTGATGCTAATTAGGTGACAACATAACTTATATATTCCTTTATTGCGATAAATGACAAGATTAATTAATTTGATCAAGTGGTTGTTAGTTAATTTGTTACTACCGTGATGATACCTAAAAAAAATCTAGTTAAAGACAAAGTGCTGCTGCTATTCTTTAAGATGGAACAATGAAACTTGATTTTTTTTTTATATAAATTTAACTTTCGATTTTGAAATAAATTATTAGCTGACGGACGTTATGTAATCGTTATGGTTTAGCCTTTGATTGGGGTTTAAGTCAATAATTTAATATTCTAACAGAAACTGTTTAACCTTAATCAAGCCAGATTACATCAAGATACATTCAATTTGTACTTTTGGTTAGGATTGGCCTACAAGAACAATTTTTGCCTCATTTTCAACTTTTTCAATGTGAAAACCGAAAAGGGCTTCCCTTGATTCACGCAATCGCAATTGTTTGTTATCATATAAATTATGAGCAGATGGTTTCATAAATATTTATTAGTGAGACGGTTCAACCCTACTCATATTTACAATAAAAAGTAATATTTTGCTGATTCAAATAGAATATATGTCTAACAAAATTGAGTGTGAGATCGTCTCAAAAGAAGTTTTTGTGATAGATTATTCATTTCTTTATCGGAATATTCCCCGAAAATATTGGAAGAAGCCTGAGATTTTTTTTTTGTGTGTGTGTGTGAAAAGAAGCCTAAGGTATTCTGTGCTTTACAGTTAGTACGATTTGATTTGGCTTTTTAAAAAAGAGATGCCAATATCAATATATCACGAGAACATGTGAATGGTTGATAACCGCGCATGTTTTGCTATTGTTTAGATACACACGCATTGTATGTGTAAGGATGAGCTTCTATTGAGGGCTTGTGAATTTGGGTTATTTCCTTCATGTTATGGACTTGGATAACTTGGCCCATGTCTAGGTGACGGTATGAAAGAATAAATTCTAGATGCTTTATAAATTACTAGTTATTATGCATACGCGATGCGTGTGTACAATCTTTTTTATTATTATTGATAGACTAAAGTGAAATTTGACAAATTATGGAGTGACTAAATTGATATTTGAATTGTTGAAATAAAAATAAATAAAAATAAGAGTATATATTGAAATTAAAACAAAAAAAANATCTATAACCACTCTATATCGGGTTTTTTTAAAACTAATGTATGTTTTAAAATTTTTTTCAAAACTAATTGTTAAAATTTTTTTTTACGGCAATCCGTTCTTCGTAAGCACGGACGGTGCGGACGTGGAGCACGGTCCGTGCTTACAAAGAACGGATCGTGCTCCAACATGGAGCGTCCGCGCTCCAACATGGAGCGTCCGCGCTTCCGCGCTTACAAAGCGCGGACGCTCCATGGTGGCGCAAGTTCCGTGCTTACAAAGCACAGACTATGTAAATATATGTATTTATATATATTTTTTCGTTTTTTTGTGTCCATTCCTTTAAATGTTTTTCTGACTCGTTCACGTCATTCTTCAGAAGGTCACGTGAACACAATGTTGAAAACTTGACGTGAACAGTGAGTAAAATAATTGCTGACCTTGAAAAGTTTTACTATATATAATCGATCACCAACACAATGTTTGTATCGATTTCATATTGATTTTGAGATCAAATTACTTTTCATTTTTTTCTAAATTTTTCTCTCAAATTTCATTGTTAAATGTCTAACATCGATATACTCTTATATTTTGGTGGTCGTGTTGTTATCGACAATGGATCTGTTGAATATAGCATTCCATTTGTTAGACCGATTCGAGTATTACGGTCTATTAATTTGTTGGTGTTGGTTGAAGTTGTGCATAAAATGTTAGGAATCGATCCAACAAATTTTTCTTTGAAGTTGTCAACAAAATATTCTTTCATGGAGAGATTATATTGGCATGAAATTCAAGTCCATCTCGTTGATGATGATTCTTTACAGTTTATAAAGCAATGTGACAATATGCATATGTTGCATTTATACGTGGAAGCAAATTCAATTGAGCATGACGTTGGACTCGATGATCCTGAGTACTACGTTCTACATGCATCTGATTCTAGTTTCAATAATCAACCCGATACTTCTACATATGGTGGTTTTCAGGAACAAGAATCTTATATTCCACAGGTTACTGAAGGACTTGGTAATATGAGTTTTGATGATGTAAGTGGGTCTTGGGATCAATATATCAATGTCTCGTCGGAACAAAATCATGTTCCATATTGGCCGAATCCGACATTAGATACGAGTGCTCGTTGTCCTGATCAGGTCATTAATGATGATATTTGTAGGACTAATTCTGAACCCGATATTTCATACAGTGAGTCCGAAGAAGAGGAATTGAATGCTAATGATGAATTGAATAATTGTACAAATCCTGATGAGGGGACATCATCTCGACAACCACCTCCTGACACATTACAGAGGCAGACTGTAACATTTCTTTCAAACACTTCTGAATTACCATCTTTTTTGAATAATTTTTTTGGGGAAGAGCCTCCCGATTCTGTCGATGTACCTTCTGTAGTGGAATCAAGCTATTACAATCCGGATAGAGGTGCATTATGTGTTAATATGTTATTTAAAAATAAGAATGATCTTATTGCATCTGTAAAGGATTATTCAGTCAGAGTTGTCAGGCGTGAGTACCGTGTCGTGGAAAGCACACACAGCTTGTGGAAAACCAACGACAGAAACAACAGGTGATATGGTGCGCACAGTTATTCGATTAAACCATTGGAAGTAGTCTTCGTCCGTTTGCGTCGATCGCCGTGTCGCACCCCTTTAGCAACATATCTCATCCTGTTATTCCACAACTCAATTGAATTTCTGTGATAATCTCTCCAATATGTGTTTCGATGTCCTATATCATCAACATTGATAACTTCCAAATGCAATAATATCATCAGTGTATAACTTCCAAATCAAATGGTCCTATATAATCAGTGTATAACTTCCAAATCTGTGTTTCGATGTCCTATATCATCAGTGTATAACTTCCAAATCAAATGGTCTGACCTCTTCACTTTGATAATATAATCAATATTTAAGGAAGAAATTGTTGATGACATATGTGTCTCTTGTAAATAGAGGACACTTGGATCTTCGATACCTCGATTCTCTGTCATTCTGAAATACGATGTCGATGTTCTAAAATTCACTATATAGTAATCAGCGAAGTTGAAAAATTTTCGAGACGGACGGAGAAACTTGCAAGCACAGAAGGGAAAAATGGATGGTTTAACAAGAAGAAAGAGATTAGTATGGATAAGGTGGAAGAAGGAGAGGAGGAGGGGTAAGGTGAGGAAGCTCACACGTGGAGCGTCCGCTCCTACGAAGGACGGACGCTCCAACGTGGAACATGTCCGTGCTTTGTAAGCACGGACCATGCTCCACCTCGCATGGTCCGTGCTTACGAAGTACGGATTGTCGTAAAAGTGAAAGAAAATTTTTTTTGCAATTAGTTTTGAAAAAAATTTTAAAAAATACATTAGTTTTTAAAAAACCCCTCTATATCATATCGAATTATTTTAATGATCACACTATAAGTCATTCCTACACAATCCTAGCTTTCAAAAGTAACAAATCACTAACGTAAAAAATTCTTACATGCTATATTAATTAATTAATTTATTTATTTATAGTAATAAGTATTTCACCAAGAAATAAATATAAACAGATCATATATTTCTCGAACGCAACATATTTTCTCAAAAGATTTTTTCCCTATTTGTATACATTTTTGAGATATTAAATGGCAATAGATCTTTATTTTTTAAATGGCAATAGGTCGTTTGTTAGGTACAAAAATAAATGAGAGAATTTAATGCCCTCATAAATATCATGAGAAAAATCACGGAGAATTTTTTTCCCAGAGCCAAAACTTAGGTAAATTATATTTTTCTATCATTTATTAAAGTTTTCCTTGAAGCCATAATTAATGAGTTTGACAATTCCCTCCATCCTAGATCAGCTTTGAATTATATATAAAAAAGGAAAAGAAAATTTCGAATATTAAGGTTATCCAGAGTTTTTTTTTTTTTTTTTTACGATGATGAAACCCACAACTGCTACTCTTCAGATAAACTTCCGATCACCCAAAGATTTTGAAAACCCACAATTATTGGTTTTTTATTTATTTCTTTACAAAACGACATTCAAACAATCATTAGAAAAAAAACCAAACAAATGTTAAAAATCAAGAATGCTAGATTTCAAATTCATACCATTTTTCTAGAATTTCTCCTTACAATCATGGTGTAATGAAACCGACAGTCACCCCTTCCTAGTGAATTACCGTTAAATAAAAAATAAATAAACATAGAATCAATCAAAATATAAAAATTAATACGAGTTCTTATTTTACACAATATATATTATTTTATATGTTTTTTTTTTATGCATAGAAGTTTGATTGGACTGACAAATTATTAAAGAAAATACAAAGTCTGCTGAATATTTACAGGTATAATAAAAAAGAAGCAATAAATGTAATATAAGATGGGTTTCATCTGAAACGATAGGTGTCTAATTTAAATGGGGTATTACATAAACCGAACATTAATATTATGGATGGAATTTATTGTCAGTTAGGTACATTATGAATGTGACGAGTAAATGCCTTTCATTTATAGTTTCAAGAGGCATGCAAAAATATTTAATCCATCCCTTAGGTGCCCTTCTTCTTTTCACATGCATTTAATTCATTTATTGCAAGCTGCAGAGCTCGATTAATGAATAATTTTTCAAGAGTTCCGCAAGTTTCTGTATATATCGAAATAATAATAAATTTAATTTTTTTGAAAAAATATAAGATATTTTTCGATATATACTGATATCGTATAGAAATCTCGGTATACCACAATATTTCGATATAATCGATAAGCTAATTATACGTATCGAAAATTTCGGTATACCAATATCAATATAAATAGTTTTAATATTTTAATTTTCGATATGATATAATATATATATATGTTTCGATGCGATACAGTACGACATACCACCCCTACATGCGAGAATTAAAATAACTACAATTTACTTCCAATGATCAAACGGGTTAATTTGGCTATTGTCTTAAGAGTAACATTTATATTATATTGATTATAAAACATTGGCCCCCTCATTTTTTCATGGAAAAATTTTGTGTGAGACGGTCTCACGGTTCGTATTTTGTGAGACGGATCTCTTATTTGGATCATCCATGAAGAAGTATTACTTTTTATTGTAAATATCGTTAGGATTGACCCATCTTACAGATAAAGATTCGTGAGACCGTGACCTATTTCATTTTTATATCTCGCGCTATGCGGTTGGTGAAGAATGATTTAAGATATTTGAGAAAATGTAAAAAAAAAAACGTTTTTTAAAATTTTTTAACTATTTGATTGGATCAATCTCCGCCAATATGAAGCAAAATTTCCACGCGGATCAAGTGAGGAAATTCCGTGACTACAATCAGCAGCGCACACGCTTATTAATTTCAACAATTTTTTTTAATATATAAATAAAATTAGATTCTACGTTAATGTTTGAATTGAAATGTGCGACTTTTCATTAAATGTGAATGCAATTAAATTATCATCCCACTTCATATAATTGCATTCCCTTAACACAGTCAACTGAAAATTTGCCATTAATGTTTAACTTCATAGTTATTGCATTTTAAGTTTGACTCGATTTAGTCTAATAATAAGTTAATAAAACAGTTGTCCTAAAGGGTAGCCTTTTTATTTTTATTTTTCTTTTTGCCCCATAAATTTATTAGCAATACCCTCCTTCAATTCCATGGCATACTTTATTTTATCTATACTATTATATTAAGTATGAGGCCCTAATAATAACCGCTCTATGAAGACACCAACTTTCTTTCCTGTTTTACTCTTTTTAATTTTTTATATTTACTATTTACTATTTTATTATAGTTGAGCCCCTAATAATAACCGCTAGGACACCAACTTTCTTTCCTATTTTACCCTTTCTTATTTTTTATATTATATTGTTTTTTAACAAATAATATTATATTCACCGTCATAAGGAAACTGCTCACGTGAAAAATAATATTATTTCTTCTCCAAACTAACCACTGTGAAAAATAAACTCTTCTTTATGTTGTGACGTCATTATGCTCTAATATCATGAATATTTAATATATTAGCCACATATATTCAGGACACACGCAATGCGTGTGCCACGATTACTAGTATTATATAAATGTGGAGCAACTCCCACTAAATGCTTGCAGGGAAGTTAATATCCCCAACTTTGAAATAAATTAGGTGTTGGTATTTATTCAAAATAGGTAGGAAGCAAGATTTAATAATTATCATTTATTATTTGTTAGGTAAAGAAATGAAATGCAATATGGCGAAGGCAGTGCATATATATTAGAGTAGGTGTCTTGTGAGTCGGTCTCACGAATCTTTATCTGTAAAACATGTCAACTCTACCGATATTCACAATAAAAAATAATACTCTTAGCATAAAAATTAATACTTTTTCATGAATGACTCAAATAAGATATCTGTCTCACAAAATACGACTTGTGAGATCGTCTCACATAAGTTTTTACCTATATATTCATATTACCTCATGAATCGAAGTTACGGCTTTCACAAATTAAATTGTCTCTTCTTTTTTTTTTTTCTTTTTAAAAAAAACTCAATTTGATCAATACTACCACATGATAAACATTGTAGCATATAATATAGGAGATTTAGGAACTCTAGAGGGAAAATTCCATTCAAGTTGAGATCTTTAACAGTGGGAAGGGAAAAAGGTTGCAACAAGACGGCGAGAAAAGAGAACAGCGATGATTAAACTTTTATCAAATGGCATTTAAATAATACCTACACCCAATATATATATATATATACGAATTCTTTAGCTACATATACCTAATTTTACGGATCTTTACAAAAAATGAGAAACCATTTAGGGGTTCCTTCACAATCATTTCAAATGGAGATGTTAAGGTCGATACGAGGTTTCTTGGCTGGGGACACGGGCAACGGCACATAACTGTTGCATCGGGGGCACAAGGGGTTGCTTTTCGAGATCAGCACATAGAGCAAACAATTGGGGCACCCTGCAGCAAACGAGCCTGATGACTTCTCCTCTTGATGATGATGATGATGATCAAGATCACTGTCTTTGATCGAGGACGAAGAATTCGATCGTGATGAAGATGTTTTGGACATTGATATTGAACGTTTCTTGATGGATTCTTTCTCCGCCCTCTCGAGTGCAGACTTTACTTTGTCCAGAGTGCATACGCTTTGATAGTTCGAGGATGACGGCGACCCAGACAGCGAGGAAACTAGCTTTAGGTCCAAGGTCGAGTCGTCGAAGAGGTTTAAGGTCTGTTTCGGCATTGGAGGGAAATTGAGGTCTTCATAGTTGGTGAAATTTTCGCCCGTTTTCGGCTTCGTTTCTGAGGTCGAAGAGGGTGAGTTTGACGGATTGCTTCTCTGAAGATACACCATTCCTGACTGCAGTAAAAAATTTATCCATCACTACTCGACTATAAGAATTTCATCAACATTTCAAGAAATTTAATAAACTCTGACTATCCTTGATTTCGATTGAGAAATATAAATCAAGCGCAACGGACGTGTATATTCAAATTCAATGCATGAAATGTCAATAATCATTATGCTATTATCAACATCACAATTCACAGATTTTGAAACTTCCAAAAAGTTTAAATCGTTGGGCTATCTCCGTAATTAAAACATATTCGAGAATCATTGAAACCAATCATATCATATACTGTAATAACATGAAATAAAACAAATGATGACAATTTCCATTCCAGTCTCCAAAGAACCTTGTATCACATTAAATCCAATCAACTCATGAATGCCAATTTATATATGAAATGAAATCATGAAAACAGAAACCTGACATAACCACACAGAAACAAAAACAGAGCTTGAAAAATTAAGAAAACGCTTCTTTTTTCCATGACATAACAAAGCTTGGCTTCTTCCATGCCCATGAACGAAAAGAGGGGAACAAAAACAAACAGAGAATCGTAAACCCAATAAAGAAATCAAGATTTTGTTGGGCAAAAGATTGTACCTTTAAATCGAGACGCTTTTCCCAGCCACAAGGCACCTGCAAGTCGAGGTCGAGTTCTTTGGATTCAAGGGTACAACCCCCACCAAGAAAGTCCCTAGTGATCGGGGACGTTGATTTCCCGTTTGGCCCCGACTCCTTCGTATTACTACCACCGTTGATCATTCTGAGCAAAGAGCTGACTTCGGCTGCCATCACACCAAAGAAAACTTTATCTTCTCCTTCACAGCAATGAAACCAAAATCAAAGAGAGAAACGGAAGAGCAAGGGTTGAAATCGAATCCTGTTATATTATTATAAAAGAAAAGGGAGGAAGTCGAAGATGGAAACAACTACCATATGAAAATAATAATAAATAATAATTTTAGCAATAATGAAGAATTTAATGAAATCTTGTTTTATATAGAAATAACAGGAAATTTCTTTTAAATAAATGGCATTAACTATTATTATTAATTATTAAATAATAAAAATTTGAGATTGTGTGAAGTGAGAAAGAAGGCGGGGCCGCTAGTAATGGCGGCATTAAATGCAAAAGGACAGCTGTGAATTAATGCCACACATAACACAAAGCTCTTTTAGCTTCCCTTATATATATAACTCCATTAATGAATGGTAATGGCTGCTTTTAATTTTTTTTTCTTTTTCTTTTTTCTTTAAACAATGAAGAAAGCAAGCATTCATCGCCTTTTGTTTTCTGCATTAATGTCCAATGAAAAATTCGTGGAGATTGGGACGTCTCTTTGGCTTATCTAGTTTATTTTTCTCTTATGAATATTTTATGCATTTTCCGAGACAGAAATTTCCAATCTCATTCAAGGATATGGAGGAAAAATCTTGGGGGTGAGAAAACGATTTAGTGGTGGCGGAAAATTAGGGGTATAACTAACCATTCGCATCCATTTTAAACTATTTTGATTGGATTTTTATTGATGAGGTTTTGACTTTTTTCAGCTAATTTTATTTGAATTTTCAACTTAGAGAGAGCTGCTCCAATATCCTACTCATTATTTCTTTTAGCTTTGATTTTATTGTATTTAAAGAAACATAATTTTTTTTTGAGATAATCTCACGAGTCGATTTTATAAGACAGGTCTTTTATTTTCTAGTGATACAATATCATCAGTCAATTTTGTGAGATAAATCTTCTATTTTCTATTTAGTACATCCATGAAAAATATTACTTTTTATTGTAAATATGAACAGGATTGTTCCGTCTCACGAATAACGATCATTATCGTCTCACAATATAATTACTTCACTTTTTATACAAAAGTATTTCTTGATATAATAAATACAGACATAGTTACTTTATTTCACAAATAAAAATACGTTAGAATAACTATACAAATTTATTGTTTACAGGATGTTTCCAGATCAGGTCCCTCGTATGCTCGAGTCATGGGGTATCCTGGGGTTGCGTCAAGATAATCGGAGGTCTTAGATTATTTTTTAGGAGAAAATCTTATATAAATTTTTTATTATATATAAAAATATTATATAAAAATGTTAATTATATAGACATAATTGTCATCAATATCCAATAAACTATTTAAATTTATTAAAATTATAGAAATAACATATATAAACTAGAAAATTAATTCCCTCGACCTAATCTCATTAGTCAAATATGAATCTACGTATGATACAAATAGAATAAGAATCATCAAAATAGAAAAAAAACATAAATAAGAAGATTGTTGTCACAAAACAAATCCAACAAAATAAATACAAATGATCATTTAAATACCCACGATTTCAAATTTTCAATAAAAAATTGAGAGGTCCACAAGGATTTTAAATGAAAAAACCCAAAAAAATAAAAATAAAAATTGGATGTGTATTAAATTTATTAAAAATAATTAATAATTTGCAGCTCTTGGATACAAGCATATTTCACCAAGATTATTATGTTTCGCACCATGATGGTCGTCGGTCATGTATCGGATATGTACGTATTTTTTTAGTAATTGTTGTATTTGACATTTTATTATGGTTATTACAAGCACACTTGTAAGAAATAAGGATAAATCGAATAATCATTTTTTTAAATAAATGCAAAATATACGAAGAATAAAAGAATCACGTTTCAATCAATCAAACAAACTTTGAGAACAATAATTTCGTTGATCTCGACTCTTTAAAGTTGGCTTCATTGAACATGCAATCAAGGTAACATGGGTTGGCATTCAATTTTTTCCTCAAATTTTAATGTCAAGTATTAGGCTTAATGAGTTATGGGGGAGTTAATGAACATAATCACTCATTAATTGGGGCATACAAGTTTATAGTCAACTTCATTGAAATAATTGGCTTGACAAATTGTAAAGTAGGATAAAGTCTAAATTTCTATATATTAATTGAATATAACAAAAGGAGAAGCTTTTCTATTTTGACACCAAAAGGTGAATGGGGCAAATAAAGGAACACAGCATGGTGAGGTATGGAGCACTTGGCTATTTCATTTAATTAGGCTTGCAATTTTACTATCTGTACATATTTTTTCACAAAAATTTATGTGAAACGATATAATGAGTCAATTTTGTAAGACGAATATCTGCAAAAATATTACTTATTATTATAAATAAGAACAAGGTTGATCCGTCTTATGAGAAACTTACTGTATTCTTTTTTTCTGGTGTTAAATTTAGGCTAAAGTGATTAAAGGAACAATTGACTATTTTTTTTAGTCTTATAATATTTTAGAAAGAAAAAACATAGAATAAATCATTAAATCCAAATGTTAGTTTTTTTTTTTTTAAAAAAAAATCAGAATATGATTATATCAATATTTTAAGATATTTAATTTACGTCACCATATCACCTTTTTCAAACTCGTTTCAAGGAGCACAAAAACGACTAATCAAGTTGTTCATATTGTAGTTCGTCGAAGCTTAGTTTGATATAACAACATTCGATTCATCTATTTCTATCTATCTAAGATGGTAAAGATGGACTTACTGAACTCCTGATACAATATATGATTTACTTTGGCTTCAACTTGGTCGCTTCATATTAAAATATCTACTCGAAAAAGGAAGAGAATGTAATTTTGACAGACATTAGATTATAATAAAGTATGGTATTTTTTTTTTTAAGTCACGGAGGATTTGTTTCCTTTAGTTTTATAATTTAATATCTCAGACCAAACTTGACATAGTATGATCACAAGTTATCGACCAATAAAGTATAATTTTGAGACTTACAAAAATGTTGATAATTTTAATTCTTTGTACGTCAGTTTTGTACATTAAAGTGTTAATTTTAAATAATTACAGGTCGCACTTATAGTATTTTATTTTATTGATATTTTCCTGCTAATTACGTTTTTTAGGGGGGGTTTCGATGGCAACGAGTTAATGGCTTCCACTTGTCTCCTTTAAATTATTAACATGTGACAAGAAATTTTGTTTTAAATATTTTTATTCCTGAAATAGCGTTTAATACATATGGTGATTATTTCAAATTCACACGCAAATTTTATTATTCTAACATATATTTTTTTCTTAGTTCAGGACATGCTAAATTCATATAGTTAATTTTTTCATTTATTTAGCACATAACACATGTATTGAATAATAAATGATATTTACTCATATATACATCGGTTTTGGAAGATATGGAACTAAAAATTGTAGAACGGGTCGTCTTTCATATCGAATCATTGAAACAGTGCGTCATCTATACATCAGTGTTGAATGAGCGAAGATAATTTACAACTTAAAACACATCTTGTATGTTAAATAGATAACATTTCCTATATAAGTGACTGACGTGAACAAAACTTTTTTCCTTGAGGGACAAGGGACATTAAATGTGGAAGTGGCTGCCAAAAAGACTTGTCATAAATTTTGAATGCGACATTCATTGTCATCCAACCTTTTGCCAATATGATGACGCGAGTCTTAGGTCATCCCTCCACCTTAACACACCGCACGCCAGCAAGTAGCAAATTATTTATACTGAACGATTGTGCTGTTCAATAATTAAAAGTTTAATTTTTCTTTATCAATAGTTTTTCGAATGAGTTTATTACGAAATGATGTGATATATTTGGTTAGTATTGTTATAAACTATCATGTATAAATTTTAAAACTAATCAACTATAATTTGGAAAAGGAGTAGGTTTCTTGTGAGACGGTCTCATGAATATTTATCTGTGAGACGGGTCAATCCTACCGATATTCGCAATAAAAAGTAATATTTTTTCATGGATGACCCAGATAAGAGATCCGTCTCTCAAAATATGACCCATGAGACCGTATCACACAAGTTTTTGACTTTGGGGAAAGATATCGAAAGATTCTCACTTTTGACATTTTTTAAAACATGAAAAGCGAGATCATGTTGAAAAAATAATACTGTATCTATTATCATATGTAAAGGGAAGAGATCCAATAATATTTGTTATTTGATAAAGCCAGCTTTCAAAATCTCTGTAAACATATATATTTGATGAGTTTTCCATTTCTTGCCCCATGTTCCTTCCAACCCCAAAATGAGTGAATCTATTAGATAAATGTTAGGAATTGAATTATCAAAGCACCAAACGTTCATCTTGATGTACACATCCAGGACATTTGGTTATTATGTAAGGATTTTTATTTGCATGATTAGAACGTCCATGACTTTTTTTTATGATAAACTCTTGGTCCTAGAATATTCACCAAGAGAACATATATCTAGGACTATGAACCGACCATATATGTTTGGTGAAATTGGATCGATCGCTTCAGAAATTTCCAACAATAGTCTTGGACTATCTTGAACCAAATCCAGAACCATATCAACATCATGCAAGATTAAGAAGAAAACAATGAAATCAAAGCATAAAGTAACAACACATAGGATATACGATGTTCAACGGTAAATGATCTACATCCACGGGAGAACTTTGCCAACTCTTTATTCACAAGTTTACAAGGAATTAGAAGAAGAATATAAAATATAATCAGAGCTTATTCCCTCTAATTCTAACATTTACTCTTCTTTCTATCTTCCTTCCTTCCTTCTTGATACGTGTTTTTCTCTCTTTTTGGGTTCTTGAGTAGTTTTTCTTCTCTTGTATATTATGTTTCTAGACTCTCCCTTTATATATGTGCTCCGGTCCATCCAGTTACTTGTTGACTCAAGCTAACTGCATAACAATTTATTCCCACCTGCACGTACCGCCAATGAACTTTACCCTTGCTTCCCGTTGTGATCACCCAACCAACAAGTCTCACATTTATCTTGTTATGTCTAGTAGTTAAGCCAACATTGAGATACACTTCTCAACAATAACCATAATACTTTTTAAATTTTAGAGCACACAACACGTGAATTGTCATATATATATATATATATACGCTAAAAATTAATACTTTTGACATAAAAAATAATATTTTTTTATTGGTGATCACCAAAATAGAAGACCAATATCAAAAAATTGATTCATAAAATCGTCTCAAAAAATTTGTCTATGAGTGTGTGTATATAAACGAATCTAGAAGAATTATAGGCCAAATAAAAAACCACTCAACATCAAAAACTTCATCAAATAGCAAAGATCCAGAGTTTCTTTTATTCAATATTTTGTGCCATCAAATATTCAATATGATTGCATAACATCAATCACCGGCTGACAAAACTTTTATTGTTAGCTACCCTCTGGATCAAGTTGAAAAAAACAAACAAATAAAAATACTGTACATGTTCAAGTATATATAGAAATTTTAGAATTAAATTTGGTCACGGGAGAGCCATGACTACCCTAGCTAGTCTAATCGGGACAAAATTGCAGGTTTGTGTACCCTATGTATGGACTCCAGCCCCCAGCATATACAATATATATGATCATCTTGTCTTATAGCAACCACTTCCTTAAATTATGCGCGTCTAACGAAATATCATGATATTTCAATATAAAATTCATTATTCCCATTTCTTGTTCAATGAAGAAGTATTACATAAGTTTGAAATCGCCTTCATCGATAGCTAAATATTTGGCGATACAGACAATATTTTGAGTTGCAGTATTTATTATATTCACAGTGGATTTCGAATGGGAATAATAATAAAATAATCGACTTCTCATGTTACAGTTGTAGCTCTTGGAATTTTGGCCAACTTCTATCCCCGTGACAAAAAACTAATGTAATAATACTACAAAGTTTAAACACATTTGTGAATCACAAATTCAGATTATTATTATTATATATCTAGGAAAGTAAACCCTGGCGAGAGAGAACGGACAGAAGAATTAATTATCGATGGAAACATTTATTGCTAAAACCATACGTCAGCTGTTTCTCATCAATGCTAAAATAAAATAGGAGAATATTATATTTGAGTGGGTCTCATGTAAGACCGTCTCACGGATCTTAATCTGTGAGACAGGTCAACCCTACTCATATTCACAATAAAAATAATATTCTTAGCATAAAAAGTAATACTTTTTCATGAATGACCCAAATAAGATATATGTCTAACAAATACGATCCGTGAGACCGTCTCACACAAGTTTTTGTCATTATATTTATCTCTTCAAAAAAAGAAAAGAAAAGAAAAGTTAACAGTTTCATTCATCCGCTGCCAAAGTAACATAATTGAATTAATTTATTTTATCTGCTGAATAAAATAAATTTATTTTCCAAAAAAATCTCATGAATGAATCAGCCCTTATTTGTAATTAAATTTTATGATCATCATCATATTGTAAAAGTAAAAAAAAAAATGGACACGGTGGTTTATCTGAAAATCTCAATCCAAATCCAACAAAAAAGTACTTTTAAAGAAAATCATTAACTCATACTAAATGCTTGCAAGGAAATTACTAAAGCCAACTTTGAAATAATTTTGGTGTTTGTATTCATTCAAAATCGGTAGGAAGCAAGATACAATTAGCATTTATTATTTGTTAGGTACAGAAATGAAATGCGATATGGTGGAGGCAGTGCATATATATTACCTCATGAACCAAAGCTATGGCTTTCACAAAATTCATCTTTTTTTTTTCTTTTTAACTCCATTTTCCACTTCACTTACAGTATATATATATATTAAAAAGAATTATATTATCAATATGATGACCTTTCAACTCTAGTCTGTAGCACTGCATTAGTTGAACCAAGCTGTTCGAGCAAAACAAATCAACTCGAAGACCATTATGTCAACATTATCTGAATACAAACAAGCTATCTACGAATTTATAATAAAGTTTTCATCAAGGAAAAAAGAGAGGAGATCTATTGATTACACCTTTCAGCTAATGTCCAAGAAATTTGAATTGATCATTACTATATTCGACAACACGACAAGGACATGTGACAAGATATGCATAATTACCGGCTACCTATTACATCTACGATTACTATATATTTACTAACAACTTCCACAATTAATATATATGCGTGTGCGTGTGCGTGTGCGTGTGCGTGTGTGTTATTACGTATGTTTGTATTACTTTGAATAAATGATCTCAAGATACGGTTTTTAGGTCAAGTCGTGTCGCATACATGTTTTTAGCCATATGGCTTTATCAATATTAATACTACATTACTCAATATATGTGTATATATATTAATACTGCATGATAAACATTATAGCACATCTAGAAGATTTACAAACTCGAGTGAGAAAATTCCATTCAACTAAGGAATAAGGATCATTAACAATGGGTAGAAAAATGTTATAATAAGATAGTCAAATTTACTCTTACTATTCTTCCAAGATAATTAATAATTAAGATGCAAAAAATAAATTGTTTACTCGCACTGGGGCGCGCTGCCTTCGGCCCTGGTGCGCTGGTACACGTCTTGGCTGCCTTCCGGGGTCATTTGTCACTCAAGTGTTTTGTTGCTCAATACGTCTCAATGAAATACTTCATTGAACTCCTTCAATCGTTCGAATTCGTTTGATTCTTCATCTTTAATTATCATCAAGCTTGTACAATCGAGAAAATATACTTGTATGTATCTCATGCATCCCAAGATTTAGCACATCATGTCCGGTCATATTCATATCATACCCCCCTTCTTCAAAAAGATTTGTCATCAAATCTTCGTTCTATGCACAAAAATGAAGCAAGTTAATATTAAAAAGAATTATATTATCAATATAATGACCTTTCAACTCTAGTCTGTAGCACTACATTAGTTGAACCAAGCTGTTCGAACAAAACAAATCAACTCGAAGACCATTATGTCAACATTATCTGAATACAAACAAGCTATCTACGAATTTATAATAAAGTTTTCATCAAGAAAAAAAGAGACGAGATCTATTGGTTACGCCTTTCAGCTAGTGTCCAAGAAATTTGAATTGATCATTACTATATTCGACAACATGACAAGGACATGTGACAATATCTGCATAATTACCGGCTACCTATTACATCTACGAGTACTATATATTTATTAACATTTGGGAATGACACATATAAATAAGGAATCAAGACTGAAAACTTCTCTCGAACTACTACTATTTTTTCAATATCCATCAAGCATTCAAATTACATAGCATCTCTCAAAAGATTTATCTTTAAGTTGTTTTTACACACATACTAAGTTTTTCATTAGATCGATTAAGTATCAATATTGTGCACTTCGTATTCTCACTTATTTTCTATACACAAGCGTTGTTGTATTGTTAGATTCAAAAGTTGAAGTAAAGAGTGCTAGAAGTTTCAGTTCATTAGAGTTGTTGAACCAAACTAAAATGGGTTTGTACAAGTTGTTTTACCGATCAAATCTTCTAGTGAAATTTTTCTGGAAACAAAAGTAGGGGAGACATAGAAGCTTAGCCTTTGAACTTCTATAAACAAATTCTTGCATCCTTACTTAATTGTGCCATTGAGATTGTTATTTGTGCCGATAAGTCAACTCACCTAAACTAAATTATTGCATTTATATATATCATACTTATTAATTAATTTGAGTTGCTTCAACACTTAGAAATTAATTTTATTTGCTTAAATCACTTCGTATGATTGTAATATTGACTTGAACTGTTAACATATCTTAAGTTTAGCATTATTTGACATAGTTTGTATAATAGATCATTCATCCTCTCTAAACTGTTATCTTCGATCATAACAAGTGATATCATAGACGTTTATTATGATATCCGAGTATATGATATATTGATGACTTCTTTTAACAAAATTATTATGTTTCTTAAAGAATAATATGATGACTGAAAGATTTGAATACATACACATTTATTAGCTCAAGATGATAACATGTGATATGTCATAACGGATGGACCGATGAAGTTTATCAAAACAAACACAGTGAATGAGTTTGATGAGAGGTTCACAGCATAGTTATCGAACTGACAGCACTTGGGAAAGACTACAGTAACAGAGAGGTTGCACTTAAATTAATGAGAACCTTACTCAAATTTCCATTTAAATGTTATCAAAATCATGTAAATGCTATTGCACTATGACATGAAAGACTACAAATTTTGCATAATATATATTTGAAAAGAAAAGAAATCTTCTGTGGAATAACAAGCTGTCGGGGAGTAAATAAACTCGTCGAAAATTCTATAACATGGCTCATGTGGAAAAATCAACAAAAATAATCTTCTTAGAATGCCCCAACCAGAGAAAGCAAGAATTTGGTAAGAGTTTTCGAACCAGATCTGACCGAAAACATAAGACAAAGACAAGTTCAAGTGGTGATGGACCACATAAATCACATTTTCCTTGGAGACCTAAAAAAAACAAATGATTTCTCGACAAAGTTAAAGAGATAATTGAGCCCACCACTTCACTAAATGGTGAGTGGACCACTTAGCCACCACAATATGACAGACCATTAAGTAAATAATGCACCCATTACAAGATGTTGTCGGCAACAAATAACAATAATAATTTAAAAAATTATTCACAAGTTTGAAGTCTTAATTTCAAACACGAGAGGACTTCTATAAATACAAGGCATAAGGAAGCTGAATGCATTGACCATTTCTTCAAATTTTTTTCAAATAAATTTGTAATATTTCTCTTTTTAGTTTATGTATTTTGTATCGTAGCTATACAAATTTTCTCATCCTCTACATGATATTACTGTTGTAATAATATTAATATATATGAATAAAATTATTGGATTTTTTGCCCATGTTGCTTAATGAATATGTATCATGAACCATCAGTTACGACTGTGTATTTAGACTGTGATGGACAGTTTATAAAACTCGATGAACACCACCCGAGGCCACATTTTTCAAATATCAAATCAGCATTCTGAGAAATAAGATTGAAACCAAAAAAATTTATTATAAAAAAATAAAATTTTAAAATATATTGGATAAAAAATTCCCTACAAAAACTAAAATTTAAAAATATATTGGATTAAAAAATTCCCCTTCTTTTTTGTGGGATTCTATCCGAGCTGTTATGATTAGGGGTGTTTATCGGTTGGTTCGGTTCGATTTTCGGTTTTTTATTCTGGTTTTTTCGATTTTCGGTTTTACAAATATATAATCCAATATCCGAATCATTTTTCTTAGGTTCGATTCGGTTTTCTACTAAATGGTTCGGTTATTTCGGTTTTGATACAACTATTTAAATTAATAACATAAATACATTGTAAAATATAATATGTTATCTTTTATATGATTTCTTAGTAAAACATTTAAATATAAAGTCTAAATGAATTGCATAAACAACAATCAACTAAATATTATTCACCATTCACTAATATCATCTCAAAAAATATTTAATAAAAATAAAATTATTAATTTTAATAAAATTTCGGTTTTTTGGGTCGGTTCGTTTTTGACATATATAATCCGAAATCGAACCAAATAAATTTCAGTTTTAACATTTATAATCGAATTATAAAATCAAGTTTTCGGTTCGATTCAATGTTCGGTTTTTTCGATTTAGATTTCCGATTTTTTCGATTTTATTCGAAATTTGAAAATGATGTAATTGATGTCAGAAAAGGTTTTATCAAGGCCTCTCATCCACCGAGATATCAACCATTTTTAGGAACATTAATAATTTTTTTAAAAAAAAAAACTATCATTGAAGAGTTATTTTTGAAAAACTCAATTTGACCAAGATTATTTTTTAAAATTTTCCCACCATTTTTATTATTTTTGGAATCAACCATATGAAATAGATGATTTAAGTTGTAATTATTAAACCATGACCATATTTTATCTGTAATCTTTTTAAGGGACTTTTATTTATAAATAAGTTCTGTATTTTCATCGTCTATTTGGTGTCATGGCTTGCAACTACAACAATTCTTATTTCCACAGTAATTTATAAATATATAGAAACGAGAAAATCACGTTAACAAGATCGCGTGGCCTAATGGATAAGGCGCTCGCCTCCGGAGCGGGAGATTGTGGGTTCGAGTCCCATCGCGATCGTTTTTTATATCCTTTGGTTCCTTTGTACTAATGCTGATATGGGCTTGAATACGGCCCAAAAGTTTTTGAAGCCCAACAATTTTCCTGTCAATATCTCCTCTTGTCTTTCCGACGGGTCCGTCATTCCAATGGGGAGATCCATATGTGCTGTTGCTGCTCCTCTGCACTCAACGACTCAATTTCCTTTTTTGAGACCCAATTCTTCCACCCGCCGACCATTTTTCCCCTGTCAAACACGTGTGAGCAACACCATCAGAGCCAGAGCTGTGGCGGAGTGGCACGAGTACGAGGAAGCTGTCAAGAAAAAAGACCTTGCTCGTGCCCTCCGTTTCCTCAGAGATGTACCTGTTGAACTGGACGATGCTTCGATTCCCCCCAGAAGTGCTAGGCAGTTGGATTTTCGGGAAATGGAAAGGGATTGGGAGGTTTTGGACACGTGCTTGAATGCTGATGACATGAAGCTTGTTGGCACTGCCTATGCTTTTCTCAAGGACCGGGGATTCTTGCCCAATTTCGGAAAATATCGTAATATTGGTAAAGTTTTTATATTCCCGTTTCTTTAATTGGATTTCCTGGTTAGCATAATTCGCTTCAGAGGTTATCGGGTTTCGGTCTGCCGATGCTTCCAGCTTACATTGCTTTTCCGTTTTGCGTGATGTCTATGGCTGTTTTTTATACTGTTTGCGTGTGTGGGACTATTTATTCATACTATGTTTTGGAGGGGACATTTTTATCAAAACATGAAATGATTTTTGTAAAATCTGAATTCTTTTTTTCTGGCGTAAACATCGTGAACCTATCACTAAAATCCCCCCAGAGGGGGATAAGGCTAAGCGGTAAAATAATCTGAAATAAATATAAACCCTTATCGTAATCATTTATATCCCATTGCTTGAACAAACGTTCATTATTTTATGTGCAGTTTTAGAGTGCCCAAGAGATGTTACGCCGACCATATTGAAATCTTCTACTGGTTTAGAAGGTAATTGATTCATCACCAAACTGTTTCCTTTATCGAACTGATAATACTGTGAATATTTTGAACTCTGTATCAGACAAATGTAACACTATCTGATCAATGAGCCAGTTCTGATTACTGTGAAATATGAATCGAAGTAATGAAGATTTGATACTGCTTTTGGGTAACAGTGTTCTTGATTCCGAGTCTTGACCCATTTTACTTGCTTTGCTTTTGTATTTTCAGTGTCAAAACTTTCTCCTAAAAAGTGGGGAGTTTCAGGAAGTTCTAGCTTTCTTTTGATTGCTCTACTGTCCGGAACATCTATTCTGCTAAATCAAGGAATAGATATCAGACCAAACCTTGCAGCAGTATTGGGATTGACCTTGCTAGATGCTATTTTTCTGGGTGGTTCTTGCTTAGCTCAGATCTCAAGCTATTGGCCTCCGTATAAGCGGCGCATTTTAGTTCATGAAGCCGGTCACCTTCTTGTGGGTTAGCCTTTTTTGCATTTATATCGCGTATAGTATTGTGATACTATATTTTGTTTTATGTGTTTGATGATCTTTGAGTAGCTCTTTTGTTGGGTAAACTTTTTATTCATGGCCGGCATGCGATGCGTTTATACTGAAATTGAAGTAATTTTGCATGAGATGTTTAAATGTTTTTGTTACTAGCCTAATGATCCATAATATTGAAGTATTTACATGGAATTGTGGCATTATTTTGACGATATGATTATTGTCTGTCAATTTTCAGCATACCTGATGGGTTGTCCAATTCGTGGTGTGATTTTAGACCCAATTGTTGCCATGCAGATGGGCATTCAGGGTCAGGTAAATGAGCATGTTTTTCAGGCATCTTTCCATTTCCCAGTTTCAATCTTATAAATAGCCAATAGATTATTTCTTATAGCATCATACTTGTACAATTATGATTTTATTTTCTGTGTAATATATATTAATCGTTAACAGTTATAGGCAGGAACTCAGTTTTGGGATGAGAAACTTCAAAATGAGCTTGCTGAGGGCCGTGTCAGCGGTACTGCCTTTGACAGGTTGGCGGTGTTCAAATTTAGTCTTATTTGTGCATTTGTAAATAATTGTCGAATTTTCTTGGTACTTATTTGCAATTATATTTGGTTATGTATGATATTAGTAGATCTTACCATTTCAGAGTGATAAAAGTTAATCTTCGGTAGTTGTTTGCTGCATTGTGAACATGATCAGATATTGCATGGTTCTGTTTGCCGGAATTGCAGCAGAAGCTCTTGTGTACGGAGAGGCCGAGGGTGGTGAAAATGATGAAAATCTATTCAGGAGCATCAGCGTTCTTCTTGAACCCCCACTTTCCGTTGTGCAGGTCTTCCTTTGTTTTATGCTCCCTGAATGCAAAATAGTTTGTAGACAATGTATAGCAGCATGAAACTTACATGTTAGACATTTTGCATGATAGATGTCGAATCAAGCTCGTTGGTCTGTGCTGCAATCTTACAATCTTCTGAAATGGCAAAAACATGCACATAGAGCGGCGATCAAAGCTCTGGAGAATGGAGCCAGTCTGAGTCTAGTTATAAGAAGAATTGAAGAGGCGATGACTTCCAAGAAATGAACTGCAAATTTGTAGCATTTGTAAAGATTTTAGTCCAGATGATGCAGGTACACAGGGCTCAATCAGGCCCCTGATAATGTCGCAGAAATATCCTGTACTTACCACACAAAGCAAAATGAGTGGACGCTCTTAAAATTGATTTCAAATACCCTTCAATATAGAATGGGTTTTATACCAGATAATTTTTTTTACAGCAAAAGATTAATTGAAGCCGGCAATGCAATGCTGTCACTGGTGCTTGAGTTAATGGGAGATATATTGATCATTAATCTCAATTGAAAGCAAGGCCTTGATTTCGGCTGGCAAATGAAAGCTTCAAACAAAACTGGGACGAGTTGACTAGACTTGTCATTTGTTGTTAATCATCGGATTTGCTTGAGATGGTGATCCCTTCTGGGATCTCTGAGTTATGAAAGTGTCCTGTTGAATAGCTTTATATCTATTGTATAGACGTACGGCTTTTTGTTGGAAGTGAATACATGTTCGATTAAGAAAAATGGAGTTGGCTGGTAAACAATTTAACACAAGGTTAATTGGCATTGTATTGACTTCGTTTTGAATTAAGTCGATTTTTTAAAATGTAAAATCACAATCATCTACATTAAAAATATTTGTATTATGTGGTAGTGTATAATTATTGTTTAGATAATATATGCTTTTTCAAAAAGGAAAAAGAAAAAGAAAAAGATGCTATCGTATTAAACAATTTTATACTTTGTAGGATGATATGTGAATTTTGATATGCATAACTTGATTTGAAATAAGGATAATATGAGCATTTGAAATGTAAGAAACATATCGGTTGTATTGGGGTCACAATCTTTAATTCTTTATAATATAGTATAAATAAAATAGATAGTATAAACTACAATTTTAAAATTATTTAAAATGTAAAATAATAGTATACAAGACAAAATTTAAAAATTATTTAAAATGTAAAATCTTAACTCATGCTAAGATGTCCTCGTACACGCAAGCAAATAAAATATACTGTCTCCAAAAGGTGTTCGAGTTAATAGAATAAATAAACTTCTAATCAATGTTAAATTGTTAGATTCTTCCTATCAACAATTTCTTGGACAAGCTTGTTACATAATACTTGTACAATATTATTTAACTGACTAGTGTAGTTTGCTGGCTAATTGCTTTAGCTCAAAAGTTTATCCAGTAGACATCGAATGGTAGCGATTGCGGATTCACACGTCATAAAAAAAGATATACTTGTCCAATATAGAGTTTTATAATTGTGCACGCCATTGCATATTTGCAAACACTACCGAAACTACTTATAAACATGGAATTAAGATGTTAAACACCAAAAGAGAAAAATGACATTTTTAGCCGATTCCAAGAAGAGGAATTTTCCATAACTAATGATGTTTCTTCTGAATCAGAAGTTCCATCGACAATTGAAGAAGACAATCCAAAGCTAAAATGATTGTATTTGGTTACGGGTGATGCATGGGTTATATTGTGGGAAGCGAGAAGGGTTGCCTTCAGCTTGGATGGAAAGGAGACAAGAATGCTCGCATCAGCATGGTAGGTAAACTACTGAATAATCTGAGTTCACTAACCTCAATCCATTCCAATCATGGCAAGTAAAACTTCCCAAGTACTGGGATATCTCCAAAAACTTCATATATACAGAGTGTAGCTATTTTCCAGGTTATTTGCTTACAGTTATGGTTTAGGCCATTTTAAGGCGTGTCATCTACATTGTCTCCTTTCCATCTCAGCTTGGATGGAAAGGAGACAAGAATGCTTGCATCAGCATGGCAAGTTAACTACCGAATAATCTCAGTTCACTAACCTCAATTCATTCCAATCATGGCAAGTAAAACTTGGATATCTCCAAAAACTTCATATATACAAAGTACATATTTTCCAGGTTATTTGCTTACAGTGATGGTGTAGGCCATTTTATGGCGTGTCGTCTACAGCGTATACAATGGAATGAACCAATCTAGTGTTTTTATAATTATAGAGGCATTTGACAATTTGAGCTAATGCCTATGAACTTGCCTTGCGAGTCTGAGCCACGGATGACATTACACGCAACCGACTAGCAATTTCTGAGAAAGATGGTCGTGCAGCAGGATTTGGGGCCCAACACTGTTCCATTAATCTTCTCCATTCTGGATCGCAGTAGCTTGGAATGGTTGGCCTTAGTGTGTTATTCACAATGCCTCCTGCAGGACAGCAGCGAATCAAGTTAGAGAATTCACATTAAAATGCTAACATAGAGTATTCAGGATTTAGAATGTCACAAGGAATCAGGCATTCAGAAAATGGATTCAGGTGCAGACCTATTCAAGGGCTAGGACTAGGCTTCGAAGTGACAAAATTTGTATAAATATCTAGGATTTTATTTAAATTTCTTATTTTTTTGACTTATTTGTATGTATATTTGATTGAAATGTTATCCCTTGTGACATATTACATTAATTATATATCTGATATATTAAAGATTTAAAAATGAATTTTTTACACAAAATTTGTGATTTATATTTTTAGTCGCTGTCCTGCTTGTCTCTCGACCTGCTTGGTGTTTCCAGTAGCGGACATGTGAGTAACGCGTAAGAACCTACCCTTGAGAGGGAACCCCTAATCGATTAGAATTGATAAAACTTTGCCCCTAATCCCGCTCCTACAAGGATTTTAGAGAAATCAAAGAATGTATAAAAGTGCATTCACAAAACAAAATCACATAAAGTTGGCAAAGTGATGGCTATAAGTGTTAAACGAACTGAATCGAGCTAAATATTAAGACAAATTTAAAGCTCAAATATGCATGTTCGAGCTTGAGTTCGATCTGAAACTCAAATAGAGATATTCGAACATGTTTTCTAGTTATTTAAACTATTGCTCGACATGTATTTAGTTAATATATATTCATATAAATTAGTAAAGCTCGCGAATGACTAGCAAACTAATCAACAAAATAATTTAGGATTGAATTTTACTCGGAAAAAAGTTTGAATATGTTTGAGCTCGGCTTGAATTCGATAATAACAAGAATCGAATATTTTTCGACTCAAATCATTTACATATCAAGTGATGGCCAACTCTAACCTAATTAGTTGGCAAGAAGGTAATTGTTGGCCCACTATTCAGCAATTATAAGACTTCATCAAGTCAGTGGATAGCGTTTAACTTCAGGGAAATGAGTTATTTATCACGAATCCACATTCAGTATGTCTTCTGACAAGAGATTCTAGTTTTCAGATTTCATGCAAAGATTCATGCACGCATTAAAAACCAGTTAATCTAAGGAGGAGCTAACAATGTCACCAAACATATCCAGAACCCAATATCCATGTGGACTCGATTCAACCAGCTGATATTACAATGCATTGTGAGGGTTGAAATCACAAACCTATGATAGCCCCATAATGCATGTTCGCATAAGGCTCCTCTCCAGTGAGTATCTCCCACAGGACAATACCAAATGAAAAGGCATCGACCTGTTAAATGAATAATAAAATCCAGTGAACTTTGAAATATAATAATAAAGTAGCAGGAAAATTAAATAATTCTTATTATACAAATTTCAACAAAACAAGAAATTTCTTCATCCATGTAAAGTATCTCAAATAATCTACTTGGAATATTTATCACATCAACTTTCTAATTTCAATCATTTAAATTTTCTTAAGATAAGATTGATTGTATATGGTTGGTTCTGACCTTCTCAGAAACTTTAACGCTACCACCATTTAACAGCTCTGGAGCCATCCACGGAAGAGTTCCTCTAACTCCACCAGAAACCAAGGTGTTCCTCTTTATTTTTGATAGACCAAAATCGCCTACCTGACAAATGCATGGCAACATCTGAATTTAATCACATACCTCATTATTTGGGCTGCAATGACATATTAAACACATCCCTTTAAGATGACTTCGAAAACCAAAATTTCGAGAAAATATACAAATATGGCAATTCATTATTCCCTAGACATCCGGCTGAAAAAATAAGATCGTATCACTAGTCATCTATTTGAACAAAAAATCGTCCATTGGACAACCTTGCATATAGGTCTTGAGAGATCTTTCAAGTTAACAAGTAAATTGTCACATTTGAGATCAAAGTGCACTATATTCTTTGAATGCAAATACTCCATTCCAAATGCCGCATCCATTGCAATAATGAGCCGCTTTCGACGATCAAGATGCCTGCAAGTGCATCAAGCTAGGACATATCACCTAAAATAACTTTAAAAAATGAAATGAGAAAATACTTCAAAATTAATAAATCAATTCATAATGATTCATTTTCATTCACAATCCACCATATTAGTCTAAGCCAATGGAGAGCATGTTAGGTGGTTTGTTAACAGATGGTTGGCAAACAAAGTTTAACGATAAGATATGTCAGTAGTACCTATCTTTTCGAAGCAAAACCTGTCTTAAAGATCCATCAACCATGTATTCTGTCACAGTAGCCAAAGTTCCCCCTGGTCCATCTTGTTCAACACCATAAAATGCAACCACATTTGGGTGGTGAAGCTTTGAGAGTATTCCAGCTTCCTTCCAGAAGTCAAAGGTCTGAAAGTGGGGAAAATGTTAATAGCCATTTCTGAAAACACTATAAGCATATGATAATAACACGAAAAAAGCAGTGCTGCAAAAGCAACATGGATCCTTTCAATTTGCTTACAACTTTTAAGCATTGGTTAAAATTTTGAAGAATTAGCTGTTGAATTATAGCATGCAACAGTCCAAAGCAAATATTTGAAAAAATTTATTCTGTGCATACTCATTAAGGAAGATTACCAATCTCTCTTGTTCCGACTGTCGACCAGTAAAGCAACTCTTTTTTATTCGCTTGATTGCTACATCTGAGCCTCTCCATTTTCCATGATATACAGTCCCAANATATGATTTCTTAGTAAAACATTTAAATATAAAGTCTAAATGAATTGCATAAACAACAATCAACTAAATATTATTCACCATTCACTAATATCATCTCAAAAAATATTTAATAAAAATAAAATTATTAATTTTAATAAAATTTCGGTTTTTTGGGTCGGTTCGTTTTTGACATATATAATCCGAAATCGAACCAAATAAATTTCAGTTTTAACATTTATAATCGAATTATAAAATCAAGTTTTCGGTTCGATTCAATGTTCGGTTTTTTCGATTTAGATTTCCGATTTTTTCGATTTTATTCGAAATTTGAAAATGATGTAATTGATGTCAGAAAAGGTTTTATCAAGGCCTCTCATCCACCGAGATATCAACCATTTTTAGGAACATTAATAATTTTTTTAAAAAAAAAAACTATCATTGAAGAGTTATTTTTGAAAAACTCAATTTGACCAAGATTATTTTTTAAAATTTTCCCACCATTTTTATTATTTTTGGAATCAACCATATGAAATAGATGATTTAAGTTGTAATTATTAAACCATGACCATATTTTATCTGTAATCTTTTTAAGGGACTTTTATTTATAAATAAGTTCTGTATTTTCATCGTCTATTTGGTGTCATGGCTTGCAACTACAACAATTCTTATTTCCACAGTAATTTATAAATATATAGAAACGAGAAAATCACGTTAACAAGATCGCGTGGCCTAATGGATAAGGCGCTCGCCTCCGGAGCGGGAGATTGTGGGTTCGAGTCCCATCGCGATCGTTTTTTATATCCTTTGGTTCCTTTGTACTAATGCTGATATGGGCTTGAATACGGCCCAAAAGTTTTTGAAGCCCAACAATTTTCCTGTCAATATCTCCTCTTGTCTTTCCGACGGGTCCGTCATTCCAATGGGGAGATCCATATGTGCTGTTGCTGCTCCTCTGCACTCAACGACTCAATTTCCTTTTTTGAGACCCAATTCTTCCACCCGCCGACCATTTTTCCCCTGTCAAACACGTGTGAGCAACACCATCAGAGCCAGAGCTGTGGCGGAGTGGCACGAGTACGAGGAAGCTGTCAAGAAAAAAGACCTTGCTCGTGCCCTCCGTTTCCTCAGAGATGTACCTGTTGAACTGGACGATGCTTCGATTCCCCCCAGAAGTGCTAGGCAGTTGGATTTTCGGGAAATGGAAAGGGATTGGGAGGTTTTGGACACGTGCTTGAATGCTGATGACATGAAGCTTGTTGGCACTGCCTATGCTTTTCTCAAGGACCGGGGATTCTTGCCCAATTTCGGAAAATATCGTAATATTGGTAAAGTTTTTATATTCCCGTTTCTTTAATTGGATTTCCTGGTTAGCATAATTCGCTTCAGAGGTTATCGGGTTTCGGTCTGCCGATGCTTCCAGCTTACATTGCTTTTCCGTTTTGCGTGATGTCTATGGCTGTTTTTTATACTGTTTGCGTGTGTGGGACTATTTATTCATACTATGTTTTGGAGGGGACATTTTTATCAAAACATGAAATGATTTTTGTAAAATCTGAATTCTTTTTTTCTGGCGTAAACATCGTGAACCTATCACTAAAATCCCCCCAGAGGGGGATAAGGCTAAGCGGTAAAATAATCTGAAATAAATATAAACCCTTATCGTAATCATTTATATCCCATTGCTTGAACAAACGTTCATTATTTTATGTGCAGTTTTAGAGTGCCCAAGAGATGTTACGCCGACCATATTGAAATCTTCTACTGGTTTAGAAGGTAATTGATTCATCACCAAACTGTTTCCTTTATCGAACTGATAATACTGTGAATATTTTGAACTCTGTATCAGACAAATGTAACACTATCTGATCAATGAGCCAGTTCTGATTACTGTGAAATATGAATCGAAGTAATGAAGATTTGATACTGCTTTTGGGTAACAGTGTTCTTGATTCCGAGTCTTGACCCATTTTACTTGCTTTGCTTTTGTATTTTCAGTGTCAAAACTTTCTCCTAAAAAGTGGGGAGTTTCAGGAAGTTCTAGCTTTCTTTTGATTGCTCTACTGTCCGGAACATCTATTCTGCTAAATCAAGGAATAGATATCAGACCAAACCTTGCAGCAGTATTGGGATTGACCTTGCTAGATGCTATTTTTCTGGGTGGTTCTTGCTTAGCTCAGATCTCAAGCTATTGGCCTCCGTATAAGCGGCGCATTTTAGTTCATGAAGCCGGTCACCTTCTTGTGGGTTAGCCTTTTTTGCATTTATATCGCGTATAGTATTGTGATACTATATTTTGTTTTATGTGTTTGATGATCTTTGAGTAGCTCTTTTGTTGGGTAAACTTTTTATTCATGGCCGGCATGCGATGCGTTTATACTGAAATTGAAGTAATTTTGCATGAGATGTTTAAATGTTTTTGTTACTAGCCTAATGATCCATAATATTGAAGTATTTACATGGAATTGTGGCATTATTTTGACGATATGATTATTGTCTGTCAATTTTCAGCATACCTGATGGGTTGTCCAATTCGTGGTGTGATTTTAGACCCAATTGTTGCCATGCAGATGGGCATTCAGGGTCAGGTAAATGAGCATGTTTTTCAGGCATCTTTCCATTTCCCAGTTTCAATCTTATAAATAGCCAATAGATTATTTCTTATAGCATCATACTTGTACAATTATGATTTTATTTTCTGTGTAATATATATTAATCGTTAACAGTTATAGGCAGGAACTCAGTTTTGGGATGAGAAACTTCAAAATGAGCTTGCTGAGGGCCGTGTCAGCGGTACTGCCTTTGACAGGTTGGCGGTGTTCAAATTTAGTCTTATTTGTGCATTTGTAAATAATTGTCGAATTTTCTTGGTACTTATTTGCAATTATATTTGGTTATGTATGATATTAGTAGATCTTACCATTTCAGAGTGATAAAAGTTAATCTTCGGTAGTTGTTTGCTGCATTGTGAACATGATCAGATATTGCATGGTTCTGTTTGCCGGAATTGCAGCAGAAGCTCTTGTGTACGGAGAGGCCGAGGGTGGTGAAAATGATGAAAATCTATTCAGGAGCATCAGCGTTCTTCTTGAACCCCCACTTTCCGTTGTGCAGGTCTTCCTTTGTTTTATGCTCCCTGAATGCAAAATAGTTTGTAGACAATGTATAGCAGCATGAAACTTACATGTTAGACATTTTGCATGATAGATGTCGAATCAAGCTCGTTGGTCTGTGCTGCAATCTTACAATCTTCTGAAATGGCAAAAACATGCACATAGAGCGGCGATCAAAGCTCTGGAGAATGGAGCCAGTCTGAGTCTAGTTATAAGAAGAATTGAAGAGGCGATGACTTCCAAGAAATGAACTGCAAATTTGTAGCATTTGTAAAGATTTTAGTCCAGATGATGCAGGTACACAGGGCTCAATCAGGCCCCTGATAATGTCGCAGAAATATCCTGTACTTACCACACAAAGCAAAATGAGTGGACGCTCTTAAAATTGATTTCAAATACCCTTCAATATAGAATGGGTTTTATACCAGATAATTTTTTTTACAGCAAAAGATTAATTGAAGCCGGCAATGCAATGCTGTCACTGGTGCTTGAGTTAATGGGAGATATATTGATCATTAATCTCAATTGAAAGCAAGGCCTTGATTTCGGCTGGCAAATGAAAGCTTCAAACAAAACTGGGACGAGTTGACTAGACTTGTCATTTGTTGTTAATCATCGGATTTGCTTGAGATGGTGATCCCTTCTGGGATCTCTGAGTTATGAAAGTGTCCTGTTGAATAGCTTTATATCTATTGTATAGACGTACGGCTTTTTGTTGGAAGTGAATACATGTTCGATTAAGAAAAATGGAGTTGGCTGGTAAACAATTTAACACAAGGTTAATTGGCATTGTATTGACTTCGTTTTGAATTAAGTCGATTTTTTAAAATGTAAAATCACAATCATCTACATTAAAAATATTTGTATTATGTGGTAGTGTATAATTATTGTTTAGATAATATATGCTTTTTCAAAAAGGAAAAAGAAAAAGAAAAAGATGCTATCGTATTAAACAATTTTATACTTTGTAGGATGATATGTGAATTTTGATATGCATAACTTGATTTGAAATAAGGATAATATGAGCATTTGAAATGTAAGAAACATATCGGTTGTATTGGGGTCACAATCTTTAATTCTTTATAATATAGTATAAATAAAATAGATAGTATAAACTACAATTTTAAAATTATTTAAAATGTAAAATAATAGTATACAAGACAAAATTTAAAAATTATTTAAAATGTAAAATCTTAACTCATGCTAAGATGTCCTCGTACACGCAAGCAAATAAAATATACTGTCTCCAAAAGGTGTTCGAGTTAATAGAATAAATAAACTTCTAATCAATGTTAAATTGTTAGATTCTTCCTATCAACAATTTCTTGGACAAGCTTGTTACATAATACTTGTACAATATTATTTAACTGACTAGTGTAGTTTGCTGGCTAATTGCTTTAGCTCAAAAGTTTATCCAGTAGACATCGAATGGTAGCGATTGCGGATTCACACGTCATAAAAAAAGATATACTTGTCCAATATAGAGTTTTATAATTGTGCACGCCATTGCATATTTGCAAACACTACCGAAACTACTTATAAACATGGAATTAAGATGTTAAACACCAAAAGAGAAAAATGACATTTTTAGCCGATTCCAAGAAGAGGAATTTTCCATAACTAATGATGTTTCTTCTGAATCAGAAGTTCCATCGACAATTGAAGAAGACAATCCAAAGCTAAAATGATTGTATTTGGTTACGGGTGATGCATGGGTTATATTGTGGGAAGCGAGAAGGGTTGCCTTCAGCTTGGATGGAAAGGAGACAAGAATGCTCGCATCAGCATGGTAGGTAAACTACTGAATAATCTGAGTTCACTAACCTCAATCCATTCCAATCATGGCAAGTAAAACTTCCCAAGTACTGGGATATCTCCAAAAACTTCATATATACAGAGTGTAGCTATTTTCCAGGTTATTTGCTTACAGTTATGGTTTAGGCCATTTTAAGGCGTGTCATCTACATTGTCTCCTTTCCATCTCAGCTTGGATGGAAAGGAGACAAGAATGCTTGCATCAGCATGGCAAGTTAACTACCGAATAATCTCAGTTCACTAACCTCAATTCATTCCAATCATGGCAAGTAAAACTTGGATATCTCCAAAAACTTCATATATACAAAGTACATATTTTCCAGGTTATTTGCTTACAGTGATGGTGTAGGCCATTTTATGGCGTGTCGTCTACAGCGTATACAATGGAATGAACCAATCTAGTGTTTTTATAATTATAGAGGCATTTGACAATTTGAGCTAATGCCTATGAACTTGCCTTGCGAGTCTGAGCCACGGATGACATTACACGCAACCGACTAGCAATTTCTGAGAAAGATGGTCGTGCAGCAGGATTTGGGGCCCAACACTGTTCCATTAATCTTCTCCATTCTGGATCGCAGTAGCTTGGAATGGTTGGCCTTAGTGTGTTATTCACAATGCCTCCTGCAGGACAGCAGCGAATCAAGTTAGAGAATTCACATTAAAATGCTAACATAGAGTATTCAGGATTTAGAATGTCACAAGGAATCAGGCATTCAGAAAATGGATTCAGGTGCAGACCTATTCAAGGGCTAGGACTAGGCTTCGAAGTGACAAAATTTGTATAAATATCTAGGATTTTATTTAAATTTCTTATTTTTTTGACTTATTTGTATGTATATTTGATTGAAATGTTATCCCTTGTGACATATTACATTAATTATATATCTGATATATTAAAGATTTAAAAATGAATTTTTTACACAAAATTTGTGATTTATATTTTTAGTCGCTGTCCTGCTTGTCTCTCGACCTGCTTGGTGTTTCCAGTAGCGGACATGTGAGTAACGCGTAAGAACCTACCCTTGAGAGGGAACCCCTAATCGATTAGAATTGATAAAACTTTGCCCCTAATCCCGCTCCTACAAGGATTTTAGAGAAATCAAAGAATGTATAAAAGTGCATTCACAAAACAAAATCACATAAAGTTGGCAAAGTGATGGCTATAAGTGTTAAACGAACTGAATCGAGCTAAATATTAAGACAAATTTAAAGCTCAAATATGCATGTTCGAGCTTGAGTTCGATCTGAAACTCAAATAGAGATATTCGAACATGTTTTCTAGTTATTTAAACTATTGCTCGACATGTATTTAGTTAATATATATTCATATAAATTAGTAAAGCTCGCGAATGACTAGCAAACTAATCAACAAAATAATTTAGGATTGAATTTTACTCGGAAAAAAGTTTGAATATGTTTGAGCTCGGCTTGAATTCGATAATAACAAGAATCGAATATTTTTCGACTCAAATCATTTACATATCAAGTGATGGCCAACTCTAACCTAATTAGTTGGCAAGAAGGTAATTGTTGGCCCACTATTCAGCAATTATAAGACTTCATCAAGTCAGTGGATAGCGTTTAACTTCAGGGAAATGAGTTATTTATCACGAATCCACATTCAGTATGTCTTCTGACAAGAGATTCTAGTTTTCAGATTTCATGCAAAGATTCATGCACGCATTAAAAACCAGTTAATCTAAGGAGGAGCTAACAATGTCACCAAACATATCCAGAACCCAATATCCATGTGGACTCGATTCAACCAGCTGATATTACAATGCATTGTGAGGGTTGAAATCACAAACCTATGATAGCCCCATAATGCATGTTCGCATAAGGCTCCTCTCCAGTGAGTATCTCCCACAGGACAATACCAAATGAAAAGGCATCGACCTGTTAAATGAATAATAAAATCCAGTGAACTTTGAAATATAATAATAAAGTAGCAGGAAAATTAAATAATTCTTATTATACAAATTTCAACAAAACAAGAAATTTCTTCATCCATGTAAAGTATCTCAAATAATCTACTTGGAATATTTATCACATCAACTTTCTAATTTCAATCATTTAAATTTTCTTAAGATAAGATTGATTGTATATGGTTGGTTCTGACCTTCTCAGAAACTTTAACGCTACCACCATTTAACAGCTCTGGAGCCATCCACGGAAGAGTTCCTCTAACTCCACCAGAAACCAAGGTGTTCCTCTTTATTTTTGATAGACCAAAATCGCCTACCTGACAAATGCATGGCAACATCTGAATTTAATCACATACCTCATTATTTGGGCTGCAATGACATATTAAACACATCCCTTTAAGATGACTTCGAAAACCAAAATTTCGAGAAAATATACAAATATGGCAATTCATTATTCCCTAGACATCCGGCTGAAAAAATAAGATCGTATCACTAGTCATCTATTTGAACAAAAAATCGTCCATTGGACAACCTTGCATATAGGTCTTGAGAGATCTTTCAAGTTAACAAGTAAATTGTCACATTTGAGATCAAAGTGCACTATATTCTTTGAATGCAAATACTCCATTCCAAATGCCGCATCCATTGCAATAATGAGCCGCTTTCGACGATCAAGATGCCTGCAAGTGCATCAAGCTAGGACATATCACCTAAAATAACTTTAAAAAATGAAATGAGAAAATACTTCAAAATTAATAAATCAATTCATAATGATTCATTTTCATTCACAATCCACCATATTAGTCTAAGCCAATGGAGAGCATGTTAGGTGGTTTGTTAACAGATGGTTGGCAAACAAAGTTTAACGATAAGATATGTCAGTAGTACCTATCTTTTCGAAGCAAAACCTGTCTTAAAGATCCATCAACCATGTATTCTGTCACAGTAGCCAAAGTTCCCCCTGGTCCATCTTGTTCAACACCATAAAATGCAACCACATTTGGGTGGTGAAGCTTTGAGAGTATTCCAGCTTCCTTCCAGAAGTCAAAGGTCTGAAAGTGGGGAAAATGTTAATAGCCATTTCTGAAAACACTATAAGCATATGATAATAACACGAAAAAAGCAGTGCTGCAAAAGCAACATGGATCCTTTCAATTTGCTTACAACTTTTAAGCATTGGTTAAAATTTTGAAGAATTAGCTGTTGAATTATAGCATGCAACAGTCCAAAGCAAATATTTGAAAAAATTTATTCTGTGCATACTCATTAAGGAAGATTACCAATCTCTCTTGTTCCGACTGTCGACCAGTAAAGCAACTCTTTTTTATTCGCTTGATTGCTACATCTGAGCCTCTCCATTTTCCATGATATACAGTCCCAAATGTGCCTGAACCAAGTTCCCTCAATTCCTCAAGATCGATATTTTTTATAATCTGAAAATCAACAGCTAAAAGGTTAAGAAACTACAATTGATAATTCCCATTGATTTAGTCACTAAGTTGCAATTTTCACCAGGTTCCTGATTCCAAATCATTCAAACAGTTGCCAAATAGCAACTGGTTGACAGATTCATTTAGTCAAATAATTTCGTAAAACAGCAAAAAAGTAAGGCATTTCACATTAGAATACAGATATTGGCACAAACCTGTAATGAGTGTATATCAAAATCCACTAGCAAGGGATCAAAATGAGGTAAGTTGATATTTCCCGTTCCATCCTAGAACATTGTTAATATTGAGAAACATTCCTTAGAAAAACAGTCGTACTCAGTAACGACCCCTATTTTCTATAATTCAACAAAAAGACAATACCTCGTAATCCGAGTCTTCAATTTTTGTATTATTATCCATCAAATCATCATATTGCAATCCTTCACTGTTATTTCCTTTTGATACGTCATAGTTGGAACTAGGTGCTACTGAGACTACTTCATCTCCACGAGGCAAACCTTTCTGATCATCTTCACCATATTTCTGCTGCACTTCCACGTGACTAGGAGGAACTCTTGCTAGAGGTAGGAAGTTATAATTTAACGGGGCTTCCTCTTCAACTTTCGTAAGGGCAGAGGAAAGAACATGGTCCTGATCAATAAGAGAAACATCCCTTCTCCCAAATTGATCCCCTGCCAGTCTCTGGAAGAAGGACCAATGTTTAGGGTCATGATTTTCTATATTCACGCTCACAACAGCACAATCTTTCTGAAGAGGACCAATATCAGATGAAACATCAGAAAGAACAGCTTTTGAAAAAATTTCAGAAAGTAGATCACCAGGGAATGGGTCATTGATATAATTTATTATGTCTGCCTGTTCGGTTGTGGGAGCACCAACATTGAGTTTTTCACGAGCTACGGTCCATGTAGAAGGTTGAGGATCCCCATTGGCATCAGATGCAACGGAATGACTGCCGACTGCTCCATTGACCCAATCAGTTGTGGGATCTTGAGAAGGTTGTATTGAATCCTCATGCCTCACAGTAGGGAGCTTTGGACCACCTTCTGCCTCTGAAATAAGAACTTGATTTTCAAGCATGGGACCTTTAATATCAATAGGATCTTCTTGATTCAGCTTTTGGTTCCAGGTAAGTTCATGATCGAGTGTTTCACATTCCACAGGGAAAGGCTTTTCATTAGAAATTGATGTCTTCACAAAAATATCTACATTCCCAGTTTGAGATTTTTCTTCAGTTTGTGTTATTAAATCCTGCTGGGCAGCGTCATTTTGTGACTGGTTAACAAGAAACTGAGAACTGTATGAATCATCTGACTTAGATATTCTGCTAAGCAACTCTGCCTGCTCTCGAGGAACACGTTCAGAATAAAAGCCCCGTTGAGGAGGACAAGAGGACTCAAAGTAGGTCAAGTTGGTAGGATCAGACACGGAATTTATTGATTCTGAGACAGGGGAAATATCAGAGGTGTGACATCCATTCTCATAGGATTCAGGAAGTCCAGGTGGATCAACAACATCAGAAGTTTTTGAGACCTGCATAGATTCCATGGGGCTCCCCTCACTCCATAATATCTTTGAAGAAAGTTCACCATGCAGTTTAGAGGCCACCGGAGATGTCTCTTCAAAAAGAAAACCAGATTTTGAGCTACCACTTTGCGCCTGTGAAGAAACAAATTGGTCATTAACCGATACTTGATTACTTGCACTATCGGTACGAGTTGAACCATTAGCTTCTAGTTTTCCTTTCTTTTCTTGCAATTTTGTGTCCTGCGCTCTTGAGCTTCTGACAGATTTCCCCTCAATTGGTTGTTGTTGATAAATTGTCCCACAAAAAGATTGTGGATCCCCATTCTGAGTCTGAGGAGGTATATTATAAGGAGGATGCAAATCGTAGCCAAATGGTGGAGAATATTGCTTGACTTCATCATGTTCTGAAGTCTGACCATGGAAGAAGTGCAAATCAACTTTAGAGGAAATTGGTAGAATAAATTTTGAAGATTCAGTTGCCACTGATGGGACAAGGATGCCAGCTGAATTTATGTTGCTAACCGCTAAAAATTCAGTCCCAGTCCTATCTGTCTCTCTCTCAATGCTCAGTGCTTCCAACTCATTTAAATTACTCCCAGAAAAGCCTGCTAAGCCACTTAGTTTTGAGCCTTTTTTCATTCTATCATCCATTCCATTAATGGCAACCAAATATTTCGTCTCAGAATCACCATCAGAGTTTGCTAGAGTGAGATGAGTATCATCCAAATCCTCAAAAGAGAGCAGAAACATCCGAAGCTTTTGTGATCCTTTTCCATCTTCTAATATAGTACACTCCTCCATCATGTTTAACAGATCCTCATCGCTCGATACAGAGACTAATGCATCAAGATCCTCCCCAGGAAGCTGGTATTTTATAGTGTGTGTTTCACCATAAATTTCGGTTGTTTTCAGCCACAATTCCTGCCATGTAATGTCCTTCCTTATCCGGATGATGCGTGTTTCACCCCCAACATATCTGAGCTTTCCATCACTAGGTCGAGGTAGGATTCTACCAGCAAAACTGCAGAGAATCTTAAGCTTTGTTGATGAGGTACCAGACTCTCCAGATGAAGAATTCATAAGTTTATAGTTACCATTATATTCCGATACGGGTGGCACAGATTGCATAGATAGCAAATACCTGTCATTAACCTTTTCTGCATGTAAAGATGAATTCTTACGCTCTAATACTCTTGAACCTTTTTCTCCTGCAGAAATCATGGAAATATCTGAACCACTTTCAGAGCCAGTACAACTTATTCCTAAAATGCTTTTTAGATCCAAGTAACGAGGTGCGTGACTAGGATCCTCACAGACATTTGGAATAAATGGCCTTCTATGATTGACCCGGTCACGCATAAATTCAAGAGCAAACTCCTCACCGGTCTGTATAGAGTAATTATGAACATGTTTAGATTCTAAAAAATAAATATCTGAAGGCTTCAAATTTGCATTTGCATGACCAGATGTATCCACCATATAAACTTGTAACTCAGGACCAACATATTCAACTCCGAGTTGTGAGGAATTGAATTGCCCCAAATCATTAGTTTTTGACGGTTCCATGTTAAAGATGCAGAATTTCTCCTTATCCAAATGCAGATTCAACTGGAAAAGCTTTTGACGCCACGGTGTTGTATGTAGCTTACAAAAGCCACGGAGAAGCACCACAATCCTCACCGCAAAGAAAAGAACAAACTTGAGAACAAGTTCACTGATCTTTACACTATACATAAATGTAAAAGTTCAAGAACATTCTGGCTCATGTCAAGATACAGGAAACACCATTAACAACAATAGAATTCCTGAAACACACAGCGAAAAAGGAATGCTTTGCATTAACCTTTGAACAATGTAAACACTTTGATGAAATAACTAAATACACAACACAGGTGTCCCGAGAATCCCTAAAATGCTACAAACCATGCAAGGATTACCCAATGAAAGCTTAATTATTCCTGAATTCTCATTGACATGAGAAAACAGATGTCGGTGTAACATTGACCATTAAGAAACAAAGGCTTGCGTGCACCTTGATACATGCAGCATATTGATTACTAGGGGGGAACCAACAAGTAATTCTCAGACGCCGCAGATGCAGAATTGAACATCAGTACTGAACATAAGTCGTAAACAATATATATACATATAGCACGAAATAAAACACATACCAACCACATACATATCCAAATTCATGATTATGAAGCCTTTGAAAACTAATATTAAAATAGAAATGGTCACCTTAACTCCTTAAGTAGTTTGAAGTTTAGAAATCCCGAAAAAATATATACAAACCAAAATTCCTTTACTCAGTAAATATTCACACGCTTCAAATAATTAAGTAGAAATATAATTTCAAGTCTGAAGCTACGAATTAAACTTGATTCTTGCTCATTCCAAAGTTGTAAGTTTTTCAACTTCCAAACACAATTTATCAGTATTTTAATGCTAGAGCTTTAAAATCAAATTAAAATATTTGGTCAACTTAACTTCAAAACTTGTTCTTCAAATCATCAAGCTCTGATTTTTTTCCTAATCAAGCTAAAATCTGTTTTCAATCACCAGACAATCCAAAGATAATTAAAACTTAGGTCTGTAAGTGATTACCTCAAAATCAAACCACCTCCAGCACAATTGATTGAAACGAAGCTTATCTTGCTTGTAACCAACCGCCCCACATGCACTACTGATTCCGCGATCACAATTAAGGCTGAAATTCCCCAAATCTGGAGACGATCTTTGTGCTTTCACAGGCAGCTAAAATAGTGTTCGAGTCACCAGGGGGTGCTGGTTTCCTTTCTTCAAGCGCAGTCAGAGAGAGAGAGAGAGTGTCTTGCAGTATTTATAAGTTTATAT